>NW_016107490.1:2526536-2581164 GCF_001604975.1 Cebus imitator
CAGGAGGCAGAGGTTGCGGTGAGCCGAGATCGCGCCATTGCACTCCAGCCTGGGTAACAAGAGCGAAACTCTGTCTCAAAAAAAAAAAAAAAAAAAGGCTAACTGCATTATACAATAGTGTAAAATGTTATCCAAGGAAAAATGAGTACTAAGTACTAGAAAGGGAATTATAATATTGTATTTGAGGGCTAGCAGAATTTTCATAAACCTGTATCAGCTAAGATAAGAGTATTGGTCATTACCAGAAAGTACATTTCTCACTATCAGTTCTATATGGCGAGCTAATAATGTTTAAAATGCAAGAGCTAAAAACTACACAAAGATCTTGTAGTTTCTGTTTGGAATATTCTTAGCCAAGTCCCTTAAAGGAATTGTCCCCACCGAACTCCTTTCTGCAGAAGCTACATTTTATCAATGATGTGTAGACAGAAGTCATTAATTCATTAGTCCTCTTAAAAACACATCTTTAGGTTGAAAGGGGAACATCTCAAGAGACAAAGAGGGCTCTAATTTCTGATAGTTGTTCTTTGTGATTTAATAATGTCAAGGCAGGGATAAGAGAAGAGAGGGTAGGAAACAGATCCAGAGTTTTCTGGGAAGCCAGTCTAAACAAGGTGCTAAGAAAAGTCACTGAAAATGTCAGCCCAGCGAACAGAGAAAGGTTCAGAGAGCAGCAAAGACATGGCATATACTTTTTTTCATCTATTCAATCTGATCCTGGGCCCACTGCCATAATCTTTTTTAAGGCTAGTGGTGGGAAGGCTGCCACCTGAATGTTTGTAGAGGTCTCCTAACATCCTCTGCTTAGGAACCTTAAACCTCAGGTACTATTTCAGAGGAAATGGACATTGCAAAACAGACAGAAAATTAACCGCAGCAGACCCTGGACCTAAATAAGTTCCACTAGCCTTTCTGAAATCACTTAATGGCTGGGGGATTGGGAGAGCGGAGGGGTGAATGGTGTGGGGGGTGTGTGTGTGTGTGTGTGTGTGTGTGTGTGTCCCCAACTTGGGCCTGGCCTGAATATTTCACAGAGAAGAGAAAAAAGAAAAAAAAAATTAAAAGAAACAATTTAAGCAATTTAAAAATTCTTTGCAAAAAATAATAAAAAGCAAGACTTTAACAAAATTGCAGCTATAGCGGGTCTGTGAGGGTAACTTAGTAAAATACTCTGTGGATGGCTGCAAACCTCTAATGGAAAGTTGTATAAGTGGCTGAGGCCAAAGTAGGCATTAATTACAATGAAAAATCAGTTTAGAGTAGGCCACAACTAAATTGGAAGCTGGTCCTCTAGGTAAAACAAAGAAAGTGAACAGCAGCCTCAGATTTGATTACATGGCAATACAAGAAAAATGTGCTGCATGTTGTCTATTATTAAAGCTGCTTTGGGGCCCTGTGTTGGGTGCCTCAGGGATTCTAATAAAAAATTAGTAATAGGTCTGCTGCCCTGGCTCACTGTGGCTTTTTGGAGTATTTGTGGGTTCAGGGCTGGTCCTGCAGTGCAAATTAAGTCATTTCAGACAAGCAGCTTCAGAAAGTGTTGTGTGATAGCAAAGTTCAAATACTGCACTTTGGCTCTAAAAGGACACAGTCCCCCGCTAGAGTCTGATTCAGAGTTTCAAAGAAATAATAAAATTTCATCAGAAGGAGGAGGAGGAGGAAATGAAAAGTAAGAAAAAGGAAAAAAGAGAAGCAACTAGTTATTTCTGTGTGTCTTTGATTACTGTCGCCAAATACGGGTGCCGGTACACAAACGACAGAAGTACCTAAAATATTGCCAACGAGTGAGTTAATGGCAGAGAAGGCAACTGCTAACCTGGGATTTTGTGTGTGTGTGCGTGCCTTACAAATGTTAACTCTATAACTCTTTTTATATTGATGTAGTGATATTAATAATATTGTCTTTATTACTAATATCACCACTGGGTCCATGGCCTGACTGTATATATCCGAGCCATGAAACATTGACAAAAGTTCACCCTGATTAAGAAATCAAGCTAATAAATTTATACTCTTTCAAAGAGGAAAATGTCTGGGGAAAATTATGTTCTATAAAAGAGTTATGTAAAAGGGATATTTCCCAGCTTTTTCTAGGTTTGTGACGGACCTGATGGCTGGCATTTGCTATCAGAGACAGTCCCTGATCCCATCCAAGGAAAGACAAATGTGATAGAGTTCGAATCCTGATGAATGCTGTACAGATTAAAAAAAAAAACAAAACAAACAAACAAAAAAACCTGTGGTACGTGGGTAGCAGGTACATTTTCAAACTGGACCTTTGCCTAAATGCTGAATAGGCTTAACAAGGAGACAGAGGAAGAGTTGGCATGTAACCTACCAAAGAAGCACATGCGTGTGTGAGCATGCGTGGTGTGTGTGTGTGTGTGTGTGTGTGTGTGTGTGTGGCGGCAGGGTATGCTGGGGTGGGGGGCGATGGGCAGCAGAAGGAAAAATGAACTTTAATCCAAGTCAAAAATTCTTTGTCATAGAAATTTTTTAAAGTTTCATAAATAAGGGAAATGCCAATTTACATCCGTGAGGAATTTTCCTCTTCCAACATCAAATAAGACCCAGTTTTAGGACTGGCCTAATCTGTTGTTGGCAGAGGATGTGGCTGCATGACTCAGCTGATTTCAGGAGGTTTTAGGAAATGGCTATTGGCCCCAAACACCTACTTCTCCTATTTGATTACTAATACCTGACATTATATGAGTTAGAAAGCTGTTACTTTGGTGTAAAGCATTGGCTGCTATTAAAATGCAAATTCTCCTGAAAAATCATCTTAACTTTGGAGTGAATAAAGTAACAGAAAGCACAGGAAGCAATGGGGAGGCCAGCTGGATCAGGAGCTGGTCTAAGCAGACTGAGAACAAACTTCATCAAAGCCATAACTTCTGTAAGCGACATCTCTCAGAGCTGCAAACGTTCTCTATAAAATCATTGAAGACGTGTCTTCTGCTGGGGACGGAAGCGGGAGAATGGAAAGGTGCTCTTCACGTGGGAAATCACCATGGTTTCAGAGCACAGGGGTCATATAGACTTGCAAAACAATCATGCCCTCCATTCAGGCCCACCACAAATATCTGTAGTGCCTTTACAAGGTGCCAAACGCTATTTGAGCTGCTGTGAAATCAGAACTGGAAAGATAGTTCCTTTTGTCATCATTCCCCGGTTCCTAGGGGCCAAAGTCTCATACAATTTTGCTCTTCTCAAGTTGTTGAAAAGACAGAGTCAAAAAGCAAGGAGAACAAGAGAGAATGAAAATACCAGCAACATAAAAAAGCAGTGAGAGTCACAGTTTAGCTCAAGTACACAAAGACCTGGTAACACTAACATTCATTCAAAGTTATCAACTGGAAGACACTAACAGGTAGCTTTGGTTCTTCCAGGACCTTGGTTGGGGTGAGCATATCATATCTCTTTTCTGATTATATTCATTAAAAACCCTGGTGGTAATGACTAATGTTTTGTACTCCAGCAACGACACCAGTTTCAAAACAAACTGTGCACTATCACCTTGTACTGATAATGCATTACATCATCTTAAATATTTTCAAAGTAGGGTACCCAGTTTTTCAGGAGTTACATAATGATCTTGATAAGGATAATTCATATGTATCTCTTGTTCAATAAATAGCAGTCTACCGAGTGTGTGTGTGTGTGTATATATATATATATATATATATATATATATATATGTATGTATCTCTATCCAGGAATCTCAGAATAAAAACCTCAGAATGGAAAAATCACATATTGAGATTTGAAGCAATGATAGACTACTTCTGTTTATACATATATTTCTATAGACTATTTTTAACACTTACCCTTTCAAAGTGGAGATTTTTCCATAATTCTTTACCAACAGATAACCTTACAAAAGTAACTTTCCAATCTGTATAGTTTTTCCTAGTGCTTATTACTCCTTTCTTGACCTATGTCATCTGCACAAAACCTTCATGCAGAGGCTTGACTAACTCCACAGGCACTCAATATTTAAATAATAAGTATACATATTCTCATATTATTCAATGATCTTTATGTTAAAGTCAAAATACTTATTGAAATTTAAACTGAATTCATTGAATAAACCTCTAGCTCCACATGAGTATGGAAATATATTTTCTATCCAAGTGAAAAATTATAGAAATTTCTAGTAGAGCTCTCTCCTGCAGAGGTCTAATTACCAAGCTGTAAAATATAAGTGTTTAATATGTCATATGGGGAGAGAGAGATATACAGAATTCACAAGCCCCTGGATCTTCAGCCAGTCCCCCAAGGCAGGGCCTGTGTTGACCTTAAATCTTAGTCACAACTGAATCACCATTACTCATGACAGCACCTAGCACACAGCAGGTAATAAATATTTGCTGACTGGCTGATGGCAATGTCAGAAAAGTCTTGGTAACTCTTGCTAAACACGAAAAGATGTCCATTATTAGCATTTAGGAAGCTAGAGGTATATATAATAGCAAATTTTTTTAATGCCAAATTTCTTCTTTGAGACAACAGTTCCAAAGAGACAACAGTCTTTGGAATCAACAAGGGTGTGTGTGTGTGCGTGTGTGTGTGTGTGTGTGTGTGCGTGTGTGTGTGTGCGTGTGTGTGTGTGTGTTTACCTTTAGCTTAGCCTTTAGAAATAAAGCCCAATCCCTCTCTGCAAAACATTCATCATTTAACAGGCAAGGCAGACAGACAGAAACCCAATAACAATGCAGTGTGATAAGTGCCATAATATCATAGATGGCATTAGTAGAAAAAAGTTTTATGAAAGTACAGGAAAGGCAACTTTCTCCTCAGGCTTCCTAGGGATGAGGTATTAGAGCTAGGCTGAACTGAGGCCCAGCTCCAACAGAAGTTGCCAACAGCAATCATTAGGAACTTTTACAAGCAATTGTAGTAAAGGGTTTAAGGGGATGCCATGAAGTACGGAACTGAAGAATGAAAAGAAAGAGTTGCTGAGAAGGAAGGGATTGAAAGAGATTGTGTGTTCACTGGAGGAAGATGTATGGCACCAGAATTAGAGAACCAAGAAAGAGGGCATACCTAGCAGAGCAATGGTCTCAGGTGCAGGATGCAGTCTCCAGGAATTATTTTTAAAGGGAGTTGCTATTTCTTTTTCTATATCAATAGAGAAGGAGGTAAGAAAGGACAAAATATAAATAAACTTGGGATTAAATAGAAAAGGAAATTAAGAGCACTGCTATCTAATAAACACAATAATAGCTACAATTGGGGATTGACTCTGTTCTAAGCTCTTTGAACACATCATATAATTGGATTTTTCCAATAATCCTATGAAGTAAGTAAGGTTCTCAAAACAATAGAAAAAAGTTTAGAAGGATTAACTCAACTAGCCAAGGTCACACAGATGATAACTTAGCAAAGTCCAGAGTCTATGAGCCCATTATCCATGACCTTACTTTTCTTTACAAAAGTAGGATGGCAGGTTGTCCAAATAAAGGAGACCAAGACCAAGTTGGTAGTTTTTAGCAAGGGATAATATATTAGAAAGGAATAAAAATGGGTTAACTTGCCATTAAAAAAGCATTTTCAGCAGCTTTAAAAGTTCAGCTAAGGTTGGAAATCATACATTTTAATCAATCACTGAAGTCACAAAATTTTCTTCAGCAGTGGCAAAAAGGGGAGAAAAGTATTTGGGCTGACCTGGACTTGGAAGGGAATAAAGTCGATAATAAACTGAAGATGTGAGATAGTATGTAGTTGAAATGATGGACTGCTGTGTCCAGGTCAAATGAGAGACCATGATTAATAAAAGGGAAGATAAGGAGAGGTACAAAGATCTTGATGGAGGTGAACTGACATGAAGGCACGGGAGAGATGAACTATAGATGATACCCAGGAAGAAAAAGTTCAGAGTTATAGGTTAAAGAGATTAAATAGTAACATCATAATCTAAGCCATGCAGTTGAGTTGCTAAAGGACTGGAGGTGAGAGATGATGAAAAAAAAGAACACACAGGAAACATCGCTAAGATGTTGGCACATTATCAAACTGGGGTGTGGTTATTCCTCAGAAAATGGAAGGGGGCTGGTTAGAAAGTAAGACCGAACGGGAACAGAATCCTAAAGGAAATTGAAGACATTACTTGAAAGTGAGTAAGGACCCATGAGAGAGATAGATGAATGGATGAACGGCGAACGGAGGGATGAGGAGATAGAAGATGAATGGTGAATGATGAACGGATAATAGATGAAAAGTTGTCGTGTACTTCAGAGGAGACTGTTAAAGATAATGTGCATTGTTAAAATAGCAAAAACAAATATACTATTCCACCATTTCTTTCACCTAAAGGTATGCCCCTTTCCTCCTAGAGAATAACGGGTGGGAGACAACCAAAATTTAAAAGTAAGCTACATAAAAACAGTAGCACCAAAAAAATGAGGAGTGGTTCTCTTTGCATGATCATATTGTGTGATTTTTGTGTGACTTTTATTTTTCCCTTTGTATTTTCTTATACTTTCCAACTGTTCTGTAATCAACACATGCAACTTTAGAGTATAAAAAGTTAATGTTTTAAGAAAAAATACCACACTACAGGCATAAAAGACACTAGAAGTATAAACATGCTGTGGGCTATGTTGAAAGGTCTGGAAATTTTTCATATTTTAAGTTGTATACATACATTTAGACATGCATTTTTTTCTGTATATGTACATGTGTGTATGTGTGTATGTGTATGCATATGTGTGTATTTAGGCTTTAAACCTGGATATAGAGGACAGAAACACATATACGGTACCCCCCAGGAAGAAAGTAAACATTAAATAATTCTATTCACTATAACAGCAACAATTTCACCCTGAAAACCTGAGCTAAATGTCAAGATTTCTCTCTCAAATTCTGTGGGTGGTCAGCTTTTATTAAAGAATAAATACATCAATATTGCTTGATGATCGGAATAAGTAACCAGGCCTGTAGAGGCCTTCTAAGTGTAACTATTCAGTTTGCCTCTCTTTTGATCCAAGCACTAGCACTGGGAACTCATTTTTTTTCTGTCCTTTGTAGGGGGTCCTGGACTGTGGCGCCCATTCCACCGACTTTCTGCACACTGCTGTTTGGAAAGGCATGAGCAGGCACATGAGGGCATAAAGGACTCAGACACAGAATGAAGCCTCTCCTTATGGAAACAATTATGTGGCAGATTCCACTTGGTTTTAAGAACTGGGCTATAGAAGGGGAGAGGAAATCCCCCTTTGTTTGCAGGAGGGCCCCTGAAAATGTAGCCTGGGAATATTGTTCTGCCCAACTCAAGATGCTCTGGCCCACAGTGGGAGCCTTGATTCATACTACTTTCAGATCTTTAAAGAAGAGATAGTATTGCTTCTTCCACAAAGATTCTTTCGCATGTGCTAGTATCAATAAACACTTTGATCAAGGCATGCTTTCTAAGTCAATAACTGACGTCATGCCTATGATTTTAAACCAAAGGAAATGATCCTAACAGTAATACAGTTGGAAGCCAAAAACATGGACAAGAAACCAAACACAAACCCAAACTTAGGGAAACTTAGGATCAGCATTAAACATGTCACAGCACATCACCCGAAACCACCACGCTCTGATATGTCAGCCCACAGAAAATAAGTACTTGGTTTTTTATCTTCCCAAGGCTATTCTCATAAGGTTTTCTGGGACGATTTCTTCCAAAGTCACACAAAACAGGGAAGAAAACGGAAATAACAACTTCACGGGAAAGCCACATTTAGAGGCATTTTCTAGTCTTGCTCATCCACCTTCCACACAGAAAAAAAATCTCAGAGATAACCTCAGGAAAAAAAAAATTCCAAAGCACTCTAATTACTTTTGCCTGTATCACCACCATTGAGTTGAACCCAAGTTTCTGTGTTTATTACTGCACCAACTACTACTAATGAACAAAAAAAGGCTTCCATTCCATGAATCTGAGATTTTTTACCTTTTTAAAATGTATCCTAAAGCCCTCCTTAGTCAATATTTCCACAAACAGACAGTTGTAATTAATCCAGGTTTTACTTAAGCTAACAAATGATTCCCCTTCATGATACCCATGTAAGCTGATTCATGAATTTCTAATGTTCTCCAGGTTGCTGACAGAGCCCACTGCTACACAGTAAAGGGAGAAATCACGAGTGATATTAAGATTCCCCTCCCTACTCGTTAAAGTAAAAGCAAGAATTTCAGCATTTCTCAGGGCCTCTTCTGGACCACAGCAGGTTTGCCTCTGTTGGCCACTCCAGGTCTTGTGCTGAACTTCTCATCCTAGAGGCCTCACTGCCTCTGTGTCCTGAAGCAGACATGCCCTAGACTTTCTGAGATAAACACACGATTCCCCACCTGCTCTACATCAGGCAGGCTGAAGGCAGAGAGGACCTGCAGATACTTGAAAGAAATAGTTCATCTGCTTTGGGAACCAGAGAAATTCATGCCTCACTTTCAGGATCACTGGTCTCAGGAGGATTTAACCCAAGCTTGGAGTAAGAGTCGACATCCACAATGTCATGTTTTCTAATTCTGTTTCCTGTTTCCCTGCCTTCCTTTGTCCTAGAAGCATTCTGTGATAACTAACAAACTGATTTATTCTGATGAAAAATAGTTATCATTATTCAAATGCTCCCTCTCAATTTCTTCTATAATCTTAAGATATTGATATACAGAGATAAAGACGTAGCAAGAGAGAGAATGAGGAAGATAAATTACTGACTTGAGTCTTGGTCTGGGAATTAAGACTTGACAGCTGAACTGCCACTGTTTGCCCTGTCACGTTAAAAGATCTGCCTATCTAAAAAGCTCTGGGGTAAAACAGACATTGCTAAGGCTATCACTGGAGGTATGGTCGTCCTAAGAAACCTTATGAGAACAGCTCTGGGAAGAAAAAAATGTTTCTTTTTTATGGGCTGACACATTAAAGATGGGTGTGGGGTGATGTGCTATGACGTGTTGAATGTGGATCCTAAATTTCAACAAGTTTGGGTTTGCATTTAGTTCCCTGTCCATGTTTTCAGTTCCCAAATGTATTACTGTCAGGATCATTTCCTTTGGTCTAAGGTGGACATTAGAAGCTGATCCATTCTTTTCTAAATTTCTAGATTTAATGCTCAATGTTCTGAGTGTTGAGAAAAAGCAGGATATCCTAAAGAAGTTGCTCTGATGGTTGTGATTCCATGATGACTGAGGTAGTTGACACTGGCAGAAGGAAAAGGGACATTGGTAAAATTCAAATAAAATTAAAAATCAGTGCCAAATGCTTTGGGTTATATAGGGGGGAAAAGCCAAACTAAACCAAAACCCCTCTTATTATTCTACTATGCTCTTTCTTTCGCTCCACCCCTACCATAGAGAAAAAGAGTCTATGTAAATGCAACCAACATAAGTTGAAGAAAGCAAGGTAGTATAAATAGGTCTTGCTGTGTAGTAATCCAGTGATCTGCATTCTTATTCTAGATTTGTTTAAACACAGCAAGTTTTGTTTTTCCTTCTGAATACCTTCCAATATTTTTTGTTTTGTTTTTTGAGATGGAGTTTTGCTCTTGTTGCTCAGGCTGGAGTGCAATGGTGCAATCCTGGCTCACTGTAAACTCCACCTCCCGGGTTCAAGTGATTCTCCCGCCTCAGCTTCCTGAGTAGCTGGGATTACAGGCATGTGCCACCACGCCCAGCTAATTTTGTATTCTTAGTAGAGACAGGGTTTCCCCATGTTGGCCAGGCTGGTTTCAAACTCCCGACCTCAGGTGAACAGCCCACCTTTGCCTACCAAAGTGCTGGGATTACAGATGCAAGCCACAGTGCCTGAGCTGTTTTGTTTTGTAATCATTACTACTGACCTCTATTTTCCTAAGCTTTAAAATTCATTAAATCTGGCTGGTTGCGGTGGCTCCTACCTATAATCCCAGCACTTTGGGAGACTGACATGTGTGGATCACCTGAGGTCAGGTGTTCTAGACTATCCTGGCCAACATGGTAAAACCCTGTCTTTACTAAAAACTACAAAAATTAACCGGGCGTGGTGGTGTGAACTTGTAGTTCTAGCTACTCAGGAGGCTGAGGCACAAGAATCACTTGAACCCAGGAGGTGGAGGTTGCAGTGAGCCAACATCGCACCACTGCACTCCCGCCTGGGCCACAGAGCAAAACTCTGTCTTTAAAAAAAATCAATCAATCAATAGTTATGCCACAAACACTTATTTAGCAATTACTATATTCCAGATACTATTCTATGTACTTATAGGTACATCAGTGCAAACAAAGAAAAAAAAGCAATAACAAAGAACCTTACCCTCTTAAAGCTTATGAGACAAACAGCAAAAATAATAAACTAAAATAAAATATAACTTACACAGTATGCTCAATAAGTTTTACTGAAAAAAAATATATAGATCAGGGGAAGAGGGATCCATGTTGTTGAGGATGAGGGCAGGCTGCAGTGTTAAATAAGGTGGATGCACTAGTCATCATTGAGAAAGCAAGTTTTGAAAAATGACTGGGAGTGAGGGAGTTGAGTGTACTGATATGGGAGCGCTCGAGGAGCACTGTGGCTGGAACAGAAGGATCAAGGGAAGAAACAGCAGGAGATGTAGGAGACAAAGTCAGAAAGCCTCATGGCCTTTGTTACAAACTTTCGACATGACTCACAGTTTAGAAGTACTGATCTGGCTGCTGAGTTAGGGATAGGTCAACAAAGGACAGGAGATTGATTGTTAAAATGCTACTGGAATAATGGGGGTAAAAAATGATGGTGACTCAGGCCAAGGTATCAATGGAGGTTAGATTTGTGGTTAGATTTTAAATGCATTTTGAAGGTAGAGGTAGTAGTATCTTCTAACAGATCAGAAGTGATAAGAAAAAGAAAAAAAACAAGAATCTGATCTAAGCATCGCAAAGTTGCGGTTGTCATCCACTGAGATTAGTAAAACAGTGACTGTAGCCAAGTTTTATGGGGAAAGCCAGGAGGTCCATTCTGGATATGTTAAGTTTCAGATGTCTATTAGATATGCAAGTGTAGGGGTCTGTGGACAGTTGGATATAAGCATTTAAAGTTCCAGAGAAAGAGGTCCAGTCTAGAGAGATAAAATAAGAAATAATATGGTTTCAACTTTTTTTTTTTTTGCTTTACCATTCTTAACAGATTGGAAAATCTATATCTATAATTAGTATGTTCATATCCCAATTTCTTTATGTTAAGACTATTTGAAAAGAAAGCGAGAACAAAAAAAAAAGGGAGTGGGGAGGAATGCAATAAGAAAGTGAAAGGGATCAACTGATTATTAGGAGATTTTCGACCTAAGAGTATATTACATCCCTAGCTTCAGGCTGCTTCTGAGAGAGGGCACACTCCTGAAGGGTATTCAATTAAACCTTAAAAACCCTTAATCTTGTTTTCCCACAGATACACATCTTTTAATGTTCTTAAGTCATTCCTGGTAGATCTTCCATTAGAAATGGCTCATAACATTTTAACTTGAAGTTTATCCGACTCCAACCTTTTAAATAATTAAATATTTAAATGTTCTGGGAAGCTGGCTTTTGTGAAGCAAGAACTTCTGCAATGCAAATTTTCACTCTTAATTTCTCTGCTGGGTAAAATAAGAGTTAGAGGGATTGGGTTTGCTTCTGATGTGTGTAAAAATGGAATACGTTTCTCCATCTTCTGGGTTCTGGGATGTCCACTCAGTATCAGAAGACGCCTCTCACAGAATAATCACGAGACAGACAGGAAAAGAGGAAATAAAGGGAAAAGACAGACCAATCTTAATCATCTCAGCTGCTTATCTTCCAAGCTGCTGCCTGGCCCTTTTCTTTAATATCAACTGCTCTGTGTGGAACTGGAACAAACCTGGACCTCCGGCCGTCTCCAAAGTTGGGCAGGCTGGGGCTTACAGGTGAACCGCTGGGCACCAGACTTGTTCGCTCCAGTTTCCATCCCTGATGAGTTTCTCATCACCTACCCAGCAAGAAGCAAGAAAAGCAGGGAGCGTTGTCCCTGGCCCTGCCAGTGACCCTCTACCTGTGGGAAATCAGTGTGTTTACATCTGCTAGAGGAAGGGTTAATCTGGGTCTGTATTTGCATCCACCTCTACCTTCTGTTTTCTATATTTCTTATACACTACTGTCCCATAATTTTTCTTCCATAAATTATTCTATGGCAGGTAAGTGTTTCCCTAAGACTCTCTTCATTTACTAAGAGAAAACAAGAACTTTTTGTCCCCTGAATTTCATTTTAAGGACAGAAATGCATGCATTTGAGCAAATGTGGACAAAGAAGAAGAAAAGAGGGGCAGGGCTGAGGCGGGGAGGACTGCAGCACCAGGATTCAACAGAGCCTTGTCTCTGCTGTCTTCATCTGCATTAAATTGGTCACAACCTTCCAGGTGTCTTTAAGGTTGAAGTGTTTGCTGGACCATTTCAAACGGAGCCCGCTGGTCCATGTGGCCCTTCTGACATCAAGAGACAGCTTTTAAAAGAACAGAAGCACCTTGTCAGGGCTCAGGGGTCACTAATAGCCTTCCTTAGGCCCTCCAATAGGTCATGTTCGGCTTCCTCGTCCAACACAAAGGGAAAGGCGAGGGAGGCTGGGGAGGGTAGGGGGATAATTATCATTCTGGTGTTTTTCTCCTCAGGCCCGAGTTATGCTCCATGTCACTGTGTTAATGTGCCTGCAACCAGGGAGACACATAATGCTCCTCACAGCCCTGTTTATTAGCAAGATCCATTTGCAAAAGGCCCTTCTTTTGTGCCACAATATGAATGTGCTTTGATGGCAAATAATTACGGCAGTCCTTTTGACATGAAGATCCACAGGCTGCCCTAGTTAAGCCAGTAATTAGCCTGTCCTCCTTTTTTTTATTATTATTATTGAGAAACTACAAATTATCCTCATATGTGCACCGGTCACTGCTTTTTCTCCTATTCTCTCACTCTCTCCTGCTCACTCTCTCCCGCTCACTCGCAAGCTCGCTCTTTTCTCTCTCCCTCTCCCTCATCTCCCTCAACACTCTGGATAAGTGGAATGCAGCTGCACAAAAGCAAGATAAAGCTGGACCATCAAGATGATGAACAATCTGGATGAAGAGCCTTCGAGACGCACACAAAAGCTGGAGAAGTGCAGTTGATGTAGGCCTGGACAGCTGAAGAATGCTGCGGCCCCACGATGAATAGCCCTCATTTGTGAATATACAGATTTTCCACGATGAATAAAAACTGAGTGGAGGTCACAATAAATAAACTTTTTCCCCCCTTCTTCTTAAATAATAATTCAGGTTCCCGGCACCAAACAGCTGTAAATTGAAGGTTGTGCTTAGTTTTCTCAACTCTCAAAGGGGATAATTAAGCTAAGATCACATTGTTTGATATATTAGTGTAATGATGAGATACTATATTCTGCTTGTTTCGAGTTATTTTAGTTTTTCTTTCCCATTATCTGGTTTTTTTTAATTACATTTCAAATACATTTTAAATGCAGGAAGAGCAGTTCTGAAACAGAAGTTTGCCCTGTGTTTGGATCTATTTGAAATGTATTCATATAACATTTAATTAAAGCAGCAACATTCCCCTTTAGAAAATGTGTGGAGGTAGAAATATCTATATTATCTGACTAGTTCTGACATAATCTTGCCAAAAGGCTGACTCTTTTTCCTTATTGGTGCAGGATAATTAGACCATCATTAACCTCCTGAAGCATCACTGTCAGTGTTTCTTGGCGTTATAAAATCAGGATTTGGGAAGATTTTCATAATTTTGCTTAAGATCACTGAGGAGGTAAAGATCAGTTCTGAAACATGCTCAGCTTAGAAGATTTCTGAAAATCAGAGTCTGCAAGGATACATGTTATAAAGGAGCTCAGCCCAAGGGAAAAGCTACAGTGTCCCTTTGCTCCTATAACACCCCCTCCCATGTGTGAAGTCTTGCCAATAAAAAGGCCCAAATACCGTTTTACATTTTATTAATGTAGGTTAGATTGTCATTTTCTTCCAATAATTTTTGAGCTAAAAAGGCACTGACAAGTCATTCTCTCTGTATCAAATAAAAGAGAGAAACAGTGTATTCCCAGAAATATTTCCCCCCTAATTTTTTGGTAACCATAAAATATTCTTCATTTCCAAAGCAACTATTTATTGCTGAGTGTTTAGTGCACTGTTTGTTCATTTGATTGATTGACTGGCTAGTTGTTTTTTCCAGGAATTTTTCTATTTTCACCAATTAGTCCCAATCTAGAGTGGACTCTACCATATCCACATTCAGGAAGGTTTTCAGATTTAAACCAGGTATGGGAAACAATTTGTGAGCAGGAACACTGAGAAGTATGAAAAAGCATGAAGAACACCCTGTTAACTTCATTGTGATTGAAGCTTCACCAAAGAAAAGTAACTTCCTAAAGTTTCCAACCCTGGAGACCTCGAATTAAAGAACAATTACTCTGATTTGATTATTACACATCATATGCTTGTATCAAAATATAATATGTACCCCATAACTATGGACTACCAATAATGGTATGCATAATAATTTAAAAGAAAACAAAAAGGAACAACCCACCCATTGCATGGTGAAGAACCATCCTCATCTATGATGCCAGTCTATTTAGAGGAACCCTAGAGAAAAGCAAGCAACTAAATGTCCCATCTCTATGTTCAACATGAGACAGCAAGGGTAATAAAAAACAAAAAAACAAAAATGTGAAGTAGTTGGAGACAAGGATAAGGAAATCCTAGAAAGAGTCTGAGTCCACTCATAAACTGCACCTAAGGAAGAGCCCTCGTACTCATGAAGCTCATTTTGGCTTTGCTGCATCAATAAACCCAGCAGAGACAAAGAAAAATTAGGAATCGGCCTCAAAAAAGGTGATCATTGCCACCTCTGTTTGCTGTCATGTTGGAGATGGTTTTTCGAGGACCACCACATCCATTTAGAAATATTACACAGGTTTAGGCCAAGAAAGCTTGGTTTAGGAGTTCACATGGGTCAAATGTGAAATTGCTTAACAAATTTTTAAGATCTAAAAGCAGGCCAGATCTGGTATGAAGTACAGGCCTGTCTAAAAACTCTGACAGCTGCTTAACATTTCACTCACTTACCTTTCTCCCTGAGATGTATTAATTACACCCACAATTGACTGAATGCCTCCTATATCCTAGGCACTTTTTCAGACTATGGAATCTATCACAGAAACAGAACAGGTCAAATTCCTACTTCCATGGAACTTACATTTCATGAGAAGAAGATAGACACTAAACAAAAAATGAATAAAATGCGGCATACCAGGTAGTGAGAAATGTTACAAAGAAATATTAGGCAGGAGAATGTGGAGGAAGGAAACAGTTGTATTTTACAGGGCTGGTCAGGGAAGGCCTCCCCAATAAGGTGACTTTTGACCAGAGACCTGAAGTGAAGGAGGTAGCCATGAAAAGCTATGCAACTTTTGGGGAGAGAGCTTTCCAGGTAAAATGAGCCCAAAGTCAAAAACTTTGAGGCCAGGATATGAATGGCATGTGCCCCATCAGTAAGAAAGAGGCTGAGACTGAGGAGGACGGAGCAAGGAGCAAAGGGGAAAGATGAGTAAGAGAACAGATGGGGAGCTATTCTCACCATCAAGCTGAAAGAAAACCTTGGTCATTTACTCACTCTGGACTATTAAGTAATTTGCCTTGTCTGTCTTTCATGCCTGTAATAAAGTTTAGGCATATGAGGTACTGAAAGAAATATTCTAAGGTGATGAAGGCCTGACTGATTCACTGTAGTTTCATGCCACGAAAGAGTGGGCGTTCACTACAAAAATATGGCACAATTAAAAATGCCTATTACAAACACAAACAACATTCCTCTCCCACCCAAAACACAGGCAAAAGATTTGAAAAGGCACCACCAAAGAAGATATATGAATGAAAAAGAAACACATGAAAAATAGTTTAATATCATTAGCCATTAGAGAAACGCAAATTAAAAACTGAGATACTACTATATACCTATCAGAATTGTTTGCATTAAAAGAAAATTGACAGTACAAAATGCTTACAAAGATGGGGAGCAACTGGAACTCTCATGCATTTCTGGTGGGAATGCAACTTGGTGAAATTGCTTTGGAGTATAACTTGACAGTTTCTGCTAAAGTTAACTGTGCACTTAACCATATAACCCAGTAGTTGCACAACCCAGGGGGTCCCACATCCATGTCTTCATACGTGAACACACACAAACTTGTGCACAAATATTTAGAGCACTTCCATGTACAATTTCTGAAAGCCAGAAACTACCCAAATGTCCTTTAAGTGATGGCAAATAGATGCATAAATCACAATACATTCATATAATGCTATATACCTGGGCAAAAAAAGGAGTGACCTCTGTTACATGAAACAATACACAGCAGAGTCAAAATCATTTTTCTAGGTGAAAGGAGCCAGACTTAAAAGGACACATACTGTGTGATTCCATTTATATGACTTTTTCAAAAAGGCAAAATTACAGGGTTAGTAATTAGGCCAGTGGCTTCTAGAGACTAGAGGTGAAGGGAGGGAAACTGAAAATAAAGGGAAATGAGACAACTTTTGGGAATAATGGAAATATCACATCTGAATTGTGGTGAAGGTTACGTATCACATAAGTTCATAAAAATTCAGGGAACTGCATAGCAGAAAGGGAGAATTTTATTGTATATAAATTATGTCTTCAAAAAATGCCTACTGCAATACTGATGCATTCTCAGTAAGAGAGGAAATCTAAAGACTACAGATTTTTAAAAATTAATTTTAGCACTCACCATCTTCCCTACTGAAGAAATCATCAATTTGTTAAGTAGACTATCTTCACCAGTTATGTCCTCTTCCTGTTGTATAGGAATATGTTTTAGCAGGGCTGAGGAGAGAGAAGAGACCCGAGATTCAGGCCCTGGGGAGTAGACACCTACATTTCAGAACTATCTCTGCTCTATTCGTGTCTCCCATTTTGCAAATGTAGACATCTGGGTAAGTCGGAGCTCTCTACTCCCTCTCCAACACAGTCTCTCTCTCCTGATAAAGTTTTTAAGTTTAGGACAATTTAGAAGACTAGAAAATACACACAAGCTCTTTGTTCTGGTTTTCCACTATAGTTACCCAACATGTCAAAGACCCAGACAGAATGAATCCAGATACTTATTAGGCACCTATTATTTGAAATACACTTAAATACCGAAGCAAATATGGTGCCTACTCTTAAAACCTCAGAATTCAATTAGGTAAAGGAAATATGCACATAAAAAGATAAACTACAAATGTAAGGCAGTATACAAAAAGTGTCATTTAATTAGTATAGGCAATTGTTGCTGTTCAAAACAGAAGGGTTCCTTCTAAGAAGATAATTATTCCTATTATCATTTATTGAAACTCTATTACCTGACAAGCCTTTGCATGTGTCATCCCATTTAATTTTCCTAACAACTCTGAGACTTGAATTTTTTACTCATTTACAATTGAGCAAATGGAACCTCAGAAGAAATGAGTAACTTACTCTTGGTCCCTCAGCCACTGAGCCAGGATGTCAACTCCGATTGCAAAGCCTTTTGGTTTTCCACTATTCTCAACTGAGTTGGTTGAGAAAAAGTCATGAAAGTGACAGACTTTTGGTTAGAATTTACAGGGTATAGGATTCTACAGAGCCAACAATAAGAACAGGTATATTGGAAAACCTAAGAATTATTAAAGGGGAAACGAAAGCAACAGAAATACAATGTCTATTTTGCAAACATTGTTAGATTGCATCCAGTATGTTTGAGCTCCAAAATATTTTATGATAACTTTATTGAGTAAACAGCTCTCTCCTTTTTATTTATATCTAGCCTCTAAATCAGGTCAAAACATTTCAAAAATAGAGACCTCTCCTGCTGAAATGAATTTTCCATCTTAGGAGTTTTCTTCAGGGAGGTGCTGGTGGGGAATTCATTCAAGTTGGCTTAGGTGTGTTATTCCCTACTATGAACCTCTCAGCTTGCTCTCAGAAGACAGAGAAATGCAATAAGACCCACCACAAACTACAAATAAAAATACCCATATCTTTTATCCCTGAGTTATAGCTTTAAGATTAGACATTTAAAATCAGAATTATCATCTAATGTCTTAAAGGTTCACACTTTTGTTGTGCACAAAGAAAAGACCTTTTTTTATATACTCTGTCCCACCCCCATCTCAACCTTCTAATATTCACATAACATTAAGGTAGGCCATGAAACATTTTGAAGCACACATACATTGTAGCATGGGAAAAAATAATTTTTCAAATACACACTTCAGGCCAATCATACACTCATTTAGCCAAGTAGTTAAAGTTTCCTAAGGCTCTGGAAATCAGTATTCTTTTACATTTTTTAAAATAAATGGCCAGATAGTAAATATTTTCAACTCTGCATATCATAACTGAGTTGTAGCACAAAAGCAATTCTTAAATGAATGGCTGGGGCTATGTTCCAGTAAAACTTTATTTATAAAAGCAGGTGTCTCCTGCTCTAGGCTGAGTAGCTGTTCTTGGAGCTAATGGGCTATGCATGTAGGTAAACAAGCAGGCCCTTAGAAACTCTAAGATTGAAATCCATGTGAGGATATTGCTTACAGCTTTAGCTCACAGATTAGACATGCTGCCTACTCATTCTTATCTACCATGTCCTCCATTTCCAGTTTAGTCTCTTTACTTGACCAGCACTTAAACTGCTCATGGATTTCCATTAGTAGCTAACAGCAAAGGCAGTGGATTTATTAACTCTTTTTCTTCACTCAATGTCCTCATTTATAACAAGGTGCGTGCTGGAGAACACAGGGCAAGACCAATAACCAGAATGAAATGGTAAGATGCACAGTGTTCCTTTCTCAATTCTCTTTATTCTCCCTCCTACATTTATGATCATTTGTTTGTCTTCTCTCCCTCTCCGCTTCCCTTCCCCGCTCTCTTTTCCTCTCCCTCTCCCTCTCTTTCCTGCACACTCTGATTTTCATTTTGCTGTGATCCAAAACAATATATGTTCCCCTGATCCCATATTAAATACAGGGTTCAGTTGATTATGGCCAGGTTAAGGCAGAATTCCTTCCCAAGCACTAAACAGGCAGGAAAGAAAGATTTAAATCTTCAAAGAAGGCTTTCCTCTCCATTCAAACTCCAAGACTCACCAAAGACATCGTCAATCAGCAACTGGTTTTAAAATTCTCTTAAAAGTGTTTTACTAGTTCACTGTACTTGGCATTTTTATCACTATTTGTATCTGTAAAGTAGTGATATAATTAGTAAAGCTATTAATGTTTCTTATGCTTAGTATTATGAATGCTACAAATCTCAATAAATCTAGCTTATAGCAAAATAAATAATGATGATAACACTGTCAAGCATCAATATAACTGCTGGATGGCTTTGTGTAAACCAAACAATATTAGCCCTCTTAAACAACTTAACTGGGCTACTTAACCACCCTCCCTGTAAACTGTGCATGCTGCCCGAAAGGAATCCATGAATAAGGACTCCATAATTCCCCTTATTTTGTACAGCACAGGACAGCAGAGGAGGCCCAAGCCTTCTGATTGGTACCCAATATATTGCTTCAATAGAGTGAGATTCCTTTTATTTGGGTGAAATAAACATAATGAATTTCTATATCTGTGCTGTTGCTAAAACTAAGGTGACTAGAGCCCCTGGACGCTCAGAGATCCATCTGTGCCCTCACTGGGCTGTTAAAATTTTCTACTCCACCAAAGGAAGGATTCGTCCTGACCAACATAGAACCTTACTTTCCAGCAGGGTTTCCCTAAATAAAAGCCCAACAATCTCAGGTCAGAGCCCTTTTCATAGGAAGAGGAAAACTCCTTTAGTTTCTCTATCTGGCTCAAACTCCGCTACCTACCTACACACAGAAGCAGGGAATGTAATCTTATCTACAAGTTTTTCCTAGCATTTCTGTTTTCAGTAACCAGAATGGATTAAAATGAACAGCCCTGCGCACTGGTCCTGAGTAATGGGCCTTCAAAAACCAAAGTATTAGACAAATATATCAGCTATGAGATATAATACCAAGGGCTAGTTCCACAGTATCAGCATTTTTAACTTTCATTCGAAAGTGACTGGATGATAAGAAGGTACAATTCGTATTTTGAATTCAGGGTGAGAAGATCTTTTTAATAAAACAGATTTACTATGTAGCTATATATCATTTCTTACCAAAATGCAAAACAAAGCCTGGATCTTTTACTTTTTTTTCCCTCTCCAAAACATCCATAATGATAGATTTCCATTGCATTTTTTTATTCCTTGAATGAATTTTTCAAGCCAAACTTTCATTGCTGCTGTTGTTGTTGATGGCGCCAAAAGGTTTCAGGGAATCTTTCTTCACGCAGAAAGCAGCTTGCAGACCCAGACAGAGACGGAAAGGAAGTTGTTGGAGTGAATAATGAGAGCTGAGCTGGAGCCTCCCATGGTGGCATGTGTGAGGCCAGATGAATAGGATAGCACTTTGTGTGTTCAAAAGGCAGTCTCTTTTTCTATTATCCTTGGCCTGTTGCGCCGGCCTGCTAATGAGTGGACACGCATTACCATTCATTAGCATTTTTATGGCACTTTATATTTGCAGTGCACATTACAAATTGTATTTGTTAACCTCACAACATTCCTTGTGAGATCATCACCATCGATTCACTTTTACAGAGCAGCCTATGTTCAAGAGGCCATGAGTGTATGAGCAAAATTAAGAACAGGAAAATGACACAGAGTTTTGGATCCGATTCTAACAAGGACATCAAAGGATATTTACGTGGAGGAGGATATTCTTGATAGAGACTGCAGCTCTCCATGGTTTCGCTTATTTGTCTTTTGTATCTATCGCCTGCAAGTTAATTCAGACCCCTTGAACTTCATCGGTGTTGAATTTAGTACTTGATAAACAAGACTCATACCTGTTTTATTTACTTGTAAAATTTTTTTAAATTTTCTTAGAACTGGTTCTTTTACATTTCAGCATGCCGCCAGTCTTTGTATGATGCATGATGAAGAGCACATGTTTACTTTCCATAATCTTATGTATTTTCTAGGTTATATCCTCTCTCTGGTTTGGTCTTTCTAGAATCAAACCTTTCTAAAACACGATAATCTGTGCATTTTGCCCCCTTGTTAGCTGCAGTCACCTTTCTTAAGTTTTCTTCAGCACCTACTACATCGATAATATGGATTTCAGGTTTTGGCACAACATTTCTTAAAGTCTATCATTATTCCTCCAAGTTCCCAGTGATGGAGAGACAAAGCCCAGCAGGTGAAAAAGTGGTCAAGGCCAAAGTCAAATTAATGGTGGAGCTCTGGGTGAATCTTCATCAGTTAGACAATCTCATTGACCTAAAAGGAAAAGGCCAATTTCTAAAAACTGTCAGAGAGTAACTGTGAGACAAGAGTTTGCTTGTCTCAAACTTCTTCATTAAAGGAACTGTGGAGATAGATGGAGCACACAGCATAGGGAGAGGGCCAGGCAGAGACAGCCCGGGAACGCCCTTGCAAATGTGTGACACCCTCACAACGCTGTGAGACCTCCCGGCAGAGGTACACACAGCACAGCGTTTGAGCTGCCAATCTCATCTAAATGGCCCGCACAGATTCAGGAAGATTCCCTAAATCACAGCACCATTTGTCAAATGCCTATTACATGCATTTTTTTTTTCATTCTGAAATAATTTCAGATTTCGAAACGTAATAAAACTGGCAGAAACAATGCATATGTACCCTTCACCCAGATTCATAAACTATTAACATTTTCTCATTGAAACAAGATTATAATTGAATCTAAAGGGCCTATTTTCAAATTTTGCCAATTTTCTTATTAAAGTCCCCGTTTTTACTGATCTGGTTTCCTATCCTGAATTGGAATTTGCATTTAGACTGTTTCTCAGTCTTTCTTTTATCTCTCATGACCTTGATATTTTCGAAGAGTACAGGTCAGTGGTTTTAAAAATATCCCCCAATTTGGGTTTATCTGATGTTTCCTTATGATTAAATTCAGGTTATACATTTTAGCTGGAACATCACAACATGGTACTGTGTCCTTCTCAGTGCATCATATCATGAGGCATGTAATTGAAATTTGCCCATTAGTGATAACTTTGATCACTTGACAAAGGTGGTATTTTTCTGGTTTCTCCAATGTAAAATTTCTATTTTTTCTTTGTAATTTATACGTGTCTTACTTAGGGAGATACTTTGAGCCTATGTAAATATCTTATTCTTCATCATTCTTTCATATACTAATTTTAGCAACCTTTGCAGATTTTTTATATGCCAGCATTTTGCTAAGCATTTTTCTGTGTTATTTTAATTTTCATATCTGCCCTACAATGTAGATGTTATAATTACTAGCCTCATTTTATCATTGAGAAATCTGAGATTCAGAGTGATTAAGCAACTTGACCTGTACATATAGATACTGTGATAGAGCCAGGATTTGTATTTAAATCTTACTATCTATGTTACTCTTACAAATGAGAGGAGAGGCATTTCAGCATGTAACATCTCCATTACATATGGCCCCTGGGCTATTATTCTATTCTGCTACCATGGGTGTATTACTACTTAGAAGCATACAAATACAATATCAGTGGTACAATTATTGACATGCCAAGCCAAGACAGCAAGTGGGGAGGGTGTCATAAAGAGAAAACAGGGAAACTTTGCTTATGCTTAATTTAACCGGAATTGACACATTTATCATTTCTTTCTTTTTTTAATGTCTTCCTTTACTCTTTCTACTTTTTTTGTTATTTTTAAAATTTGAGCATAACCCTTTAATCAGCATCATACAAAGCAAGTTAATAAAAATGGCCCAACTCTTAGGATTTCAACATTTAAATTAATCAAGGCATGGCCAGGCACTGTGGCTTACACCTGTAATCCCAGAACTTTGGAAGGCTGAGGTGGACAGACCACTTGAGGTCAGGAGTTTGAGTCCAGCCTGGCCAACAAAACAAAACCCCATCTCTACTAAAAATATAAAAATTAGCCAGGGATGGTGGCAGGTGCCTGTAATCCCAGCTACTTGGGAGGCTGAGGCATGAGAATTGCTTGAACCTGGGAGACAGAGGTTGCAGTGAGCTGAGATTGCACTACTGCACTCCAACCTGAATCACAAAGACTCCGTCTCAAAAAATTAATTAATTAATTATCAAAAAATAAATTAAGCCAGGCGTGATGGCTCACACATGTAATCTTACCACTTTGGGAGGCCGAGGCAGGTGGATCACCTGAGGTCAGGAGTTCAAGACCAGCCTGGTGAAACTCTGTCTGTACTAAAATTACAAAAACATTTAGCTGGGCCTGGTGACGTGTGCCTGTAATTCCAGCTACTTGGGAGGCTGAGGCAGGATAATTGTTTAGAACCTGGGAGGCAGAAATTGCTGTGAGCTGAGGTCATGCCACTGCACTCCAGCATGGGCGACAGACACTCCGTCTCAAAAACAATAAAATGAAATAAAAATTTTTTTAAAAATCAAGGCCAATAAGTTATGACATAAAGTTTGTCTGTGGCTAAACTAGGAGACAAACCCCAAGAAGGAGTTAGAGATCTTTAGTATAAAAGCCATGAGGCAGGTATCTCCTGAGGCCCAGTGGAGAAACAAAGTCTTCAAAGAGATTTTGGTCACTGCATGAGGTCATGAGAAAACTCTCATTATATAATTCCAGTTTATACTATGTTATTGAGTTCACCCCTTCTGTGAGAGCAGAGACCATGTCTAGCTTGTTCATCAGTGTATTCCCCAAACCTAGTACAGTGCCTGACTCACAGACTTAGGTAAATATTTGTTGAATTGAATGTTCTACACAAATGTTTCACAATGTGTTCTAAAGCAGAATAAGTGGTGATAGCAAGGGTTCTGGGGAAGCTGGGAAGGTTCTAGCAGTAAGTCAACTTGATGAATATATTTCCAAGAAGCGGTACATCAGGCCCAGGACAAATAAACATTTCATCTCTCTTTGATTCTCTACATTCCCATGTCTCTGGTCTTCAAGAGAAAAAGGCTAGCCAGGTTGACAAATCCCACTGCTGCTATTTTGTTATGTTAAGTTACTTATACTGTTTATCAGCCACCAGCACTAACATAGAAACTAGTACCTCACTCCCCTGAAATATTTCCATTGCCACCCCCAAGCCCCATATTAGTCAGACTCTTCCACTTACAAGTTATAGAACTTAAGTCATGAGAGAAAAAAGAAATTACTAGCCCACATATTTGGCTTTAAGGCATAGCTAGATACAGAAGTTCAAATGATGTCTGTTTCTCTTGCCATGTTTTAGCTCTGCTTATCTCTGTTCAGTTCAAACTGGCTCTCCTCACTCCAAGCAGGACTGTTAGCAGCCTCTCCCTCACACATGTCTAGCCTGGCAATCCCCCAGAAAAGAACAAACCTTTCCTATATCTCTGTTGAGAAAGTCTTTGGAGGACTATGATTGTCCAGATTGGGTCAGGTGCCCATCCTTGGACCAATCAATATGGCCCAAGTGATGAAATATTCTGATTGGTTACATTTTGGTCACATTCCCAGCCCTGTGGTGAAGTCAATCCAGTTGAATCAATCATATGGAATCGATTCTCCCACAGGAAAAGGAATTTTGTTGCCAGAAGTGAATGAGAAGTAATCACCAACAGTCAAAAGTACCAGATGTCTGTTAGAGCCTACACATCACATTAGCAGAGAATCTAGTGCTCCTGTTCTCATCAGCCTTTTTTTTTTGCCCTACCTCAACACCACAAATACTTTCTTCTCTGACCTTCAGTGGTGTTCAATCCCTAGTCATGTACTGCCCTACGTAGCTCTATAATAACTGGTATGGTGTTTCTAATAAGAAGGCAAGCTCCTGGAGGACAAAAATCTTACTTGTCCTAGACAGCCCTCCTTAGCACCTTGCAAGGACACACAGCAGACCCCACGATGACTGCTAAAATTATGAACCAGAACCTTCAGGTATCACGTTAACTCATGTCAGGTCTCCTTGTTGACTGTCTCTGCAAACTTTAGTCCAATTTAGGCTTCTTCACATAGTGGAGAACTGAACTCAAAACAACATGGCAGACAAGAGCTTATTTCTGTTTGGGATCCCTGCCAATAAAAAAGAGATTGGGTACTTCAGACCAAGATTTGTCTGACCTCAAAAAGTCCTTCTTTCATAAGTTAGTAAAGACTTCCCAAATGAGAAAGCTTAGAAGAAATTTCAAATGAGATTTTAGCCCCTGCCACTGATAGAAGAGAAACTTTCATGTGAGAATTGAAAAAAAGAGAGAAAAAGCCTTCAGTCCTGTAATTCTGGCTCCACTCCTGCTTCCCCTGTAGAAGTTGGCTTCCACAGGCCCGGTGACCTTGTGCTGAGAGACTGGTCACGTGGAGCTCAAGTTATCAGACATCACTTGCCTGGGTACATGCTTCTGACTTTTGTCTGTGTTTCTATTACACAAATGCCACCAATTCTGTCTTTGCAAGATTGAATTGAAGATTAAGCTGCCTGAAAATCTGAAGAGTGGAGCCTCGCCTTCCCCTCTGCTCCAGCGGAGACCCCGGGCTGGTCTCCAGCACATCCCTAACTGTGTATGGTTCCCACAAACAGATCTGGAGGAGATTTATGTTTATCCACATTCTCATGCCCGCTGGCCTTCTGAATCAAAGGTGGAGTTATAAACTAAAGAAATTTACTGCAGGACTCTAGTATGTGCTTGTGAAGCTGAAGCATTTCGCTCCTTTTTAATAAGGTTAAAAATAGTTACAAACGGAGCGTTGGAATAAGGGCTTGAAAGAGCTCTGTGGTGCATCTGTGACTTAGGCCTGGTCGACATTTTACAGCCTTGCCTATTAAAAAACTCAGACCATAGTCGCTCCTGCTCCTCATCCTCACCAGGCACACTAACCACGCAGCCTTTGGACCACTTGACATTTTCATCCCTGGCGTCTGTGTCCCAGAACAATTGATGGGGCCAGCCAGCCTCTGCTTACAATTAGGGGAGACCATTCAAACTACCTGATGATTTGCTGCACATTAAGGACAGCCAGCTGATACAAAAAAGCTTTGGCCAAAGAGGAAAGCAAAACGTTACCTAAGGTCCAACTTTAAGATGGCCGGGAAAAAACCTCACTGAAGGGGGAAGTCCATATGGCTGCTACCATCCTCATTTTTGGCCAAATGGAGGAAGAGAAGCAAATTAAACCCATAAAGCCTAAGACCAGGAAGGAGAAACTGAGTTAGGATGAGACCTCATTCTTCAATGCCCTGCCCCCGGTCAGAGTCATATTCCATCTACCTATTGAGCAACCCTGTGCACTTCTAAGTGCAAAAGCTCTATGCCTCCTGCTGCAACGTAAACGGTGATGTGATTGTAAAACCTCAGATCAAAGGATGGAAAGGATCCTGGCCAAATGCCAGGGAGAGTCATGGCTCCTGATAGAAGTAAATCAGGTCCAATCTGGATCTGAGAATAATAAAGCAATTAACCATGAAGTGACAGAAGCTGAATTTCACAGTAAAAGCAGTGCTAACCAGCCATTTAGCATCACAAGAACAAGACCCCTTTCTTCAGCCACCTGCGGTCACCACCCCACCCCCTACTCTGTAACTCCCTCCCCCCTTGCAACTCGTTGAAAGGGAAAGATTAAGCCCAGGCCTGCACTAACAGGCAGACAGGGGTGGGGGCAATGGACAGACCCCTCATTCAGAGGCCTCCAGAGGACACTTCGACTTGGCTCAGAAAAAAAAGAGCTCACTAACTACTCAGAACTTTTCAAAACAAGGCTCCGACTACTTAGTTAATTGGCAGAGATGAAAGGCAAGGATGCAATGAGAAACGGTGGTGTTATGAAAAATGAAGGAGGAACAATCTGAATAGTAATTTCGGCCTTCATCACTAAAGAATCTCAGAAGACATTAAAAACTGGGCTTTTGAAAATCACATTTAAGCTTACCAGTCTATGTTGATATAACCTTGAAGGTCAGGTCATCCTTGCTTGCTTTATCCTAGAGTCATACACAGGCACTCTCACAGATACGCACAGCATTACTAAAATTCATATTTTGGGAGTAGGCCCTGGCTTTCCCACCTGCTGTGGACAGGCAGTAGGACATATGGTCTGTCGGGCCACTTATTGATAACAGCTACCTTCATGACTAGCTACGATAGGCAGATTGATGATGGAATTTTAGAATTATAGAACTTATTTTTGAGTCCTTTGATCAATCAAATTATACACTAAGGTTTGTTCTTATCATTTCTTTTCCATGAGAATCCTAAAAGAGGAGATGATAAAATACAAAAAAAATAAAAGAGTCATTTTCTAAAGATAGGTCTAAACAGATCTATAGTACACCTGCATATGTATATGTAATATAATAATATGATTATTTAGTTCTAGATAATTGCTGTAATATTACTGATACCTTTCAACACTCAACATGTTTGTATCACCTGCCAAGGTCCTGTGAAGCAGAATTCACTGGTTTCTTGAAGAAAAAAAAGAAAGATATATCCTCTCCACTCTCCTCTTTAGAGAGAACTACATATACAAATCTATTTGAAAAGGTTAGAGAAACAAGATAAATTGAGTAACCCGTGTACTAACTCTTGAGGACAGGATCAGAATGCAAAGGGAAAGCGAGCTTTCATTCAGTAGGTCCCCTTCTGAGCTACGTTTGCAGCACTGTGATCCAGTCTTTGGTCACCTCACATGTAATCCAATTCTCTCCACAGCATGGAAGAGCCAAGGTCTCCTGCAAGTTGGGATGATGACTCCTCCTTGAGTCAATGTTTACTTTATCAAGAAAAACAAATTTTTAAAGACTCAGAGTAGGCTATTAACCCAATAGGTTTGTCAGTCAGGTTAAATGAAAGCACCAAATGAAGAAATTACCTTTCCTTTCTAATCAATATCGTTAATCATAAACAGGGTCAAGCTGGTGCACTTTAAATTTTCCCCTCCATGAAAAGGAAAATATGTACATGCATGTATACATACATGCAAACACGTTTAACCTGCTGATTTTATGACTATTTTAAAGCACTGAGAGGTTTATAATGGAAACACTGACAGACCCCTAACTAGAGCAGAGTTAGCAGGTGCCACCACAATAATCATTTAAGCCCTTTTGTTGTTGTTGTTGTTGTTTTTAAGGAAATGATCAGCAGTCCAACCAATGAGAACAGAGTAAACATGGCTGGCATCTTAATGACCTTTGAGCATTAGCAGATGGCCTTTTTATGATCACAGATTAGCAGTACATGGTCGTTTGTTAATGACTGATAACAGGTACCAGCGGTCCCTTACACTTCTTTCTGTGGCTGTTCCTTTACCTTCTCAGGGTAGGGAAAGGTGGTGGTTTCTCAGTGAATCTGCTTTCTCTATGCCATCTTTTGTTTTCCTTTGGCTGCAACACAGCCCTCATCCCCCCAACCCCAAAGAGAATGCAATCCCTTCAGTGTCTCTTTCTTTCTTTCTTTCCTTCCTTCTCTCTCTCTCTCTCTCTCTCTCTCTCTCTCTCTCCTCTATTTCCCTCTCCCTCTCCCTTTGTCTCTCTCTAGAAACACTTGCCTCTGGATCCAAGTGCCTAATTCTTACAGTTTTTGAACCATAAGAGTCCAGTAGCAAAGGAAAGACCGCTATAAAACAGGCTTACCTACCAGAGGATGCCTGGTACTATCCATGTAAACGGAAAAAAAAAAAAAAATCTTTAATTCATTTTCTTTAATTCACTTTGGATTTATCCAAAGTGAATTAAATAAATCAGCCAGAACTAGTGAAAGCTATATCAACCCTTCCCCTCTGCCATTTACAGCATCCAATCCATGTCATCTGAAAGAACATGTCTTCCCCTACCAGCTTCTCACCTTCAGGACCACTTTCCTCTTTCTGCCCATCTCTTACCTTCTATTCTTTCATCCCGAAGAAGACAATCAGCTGTGTGGAGCTAGTGTCCAGTTTATGTAAGCAATTTTTCCACCCATGTTTGGGTAAATATTCCCTTGGTCTAGTTTATTCCATTATTGGAACAATTCAGGAGGGCACCAGGATGCAGAGTAATTACCAGATTGGTTTCTCTGTGTTCATATCTGTGAGTTGGGAAAGAAAACTATTGCAATTAACCTCAGATGCTGACTGCCTCCGGGTTCCTGGGGCTGCAATCACCAGTGAAGCCAGTGAAGCCAGCCTGAAAATTGGAGCAGAATTAGAACTCACAGCACTCATGGAACAAGTGAACTGTGCTGCCTCTGACCTGGAGGCTGAAGCCCTCTTTTCCCAAACCCAGGCACAGAAGGAGACAGTGGAGGCAGAGCCCTGCATGGGCTCCCTGAAGTGTGTGCATAGGGACGGCCCTTTTGGGAGGAGAAAAAAAAGTTGCATTTCAAAATGAAGCTGAGCATATATCATTGAAAAACAAGTTGTTTTCCAACGCAGACGCATTTTTTTTGTCCTTTCTAAAATATTGTAAGATATGTGTCTGTTATGACTACCTTACAAAATACAGCTCAGGAAAGTGCAGGCATCTGATTTTAAAAAAAATAGTTCTGATCTAAGCTTTCTAGGCCAAAAAATACATATTAGAGATCCCCTGCAAATAACAGAGTTGTCAAAGAAATGAATAGAAATATGGACATTTTTAGGTTTTGGTTTTTTTTTTTTCTTTTTTTTTTTTTTGTATAGGTTGAGGAGCTTTTCTGTTGTGAAAATCATATTTTCAGCTCTGAAAATCTGTGTGTTTCTCAAGTAAATATTACATCTGTGGGGATATCCATTGCTGTTTGGGGACTGATCACTTAGAGCAGAGGAAGAGTATTAAATGACTGTAGAAGTCAAATCACAGGCTGGGCACTGTGGCTCACGCCTGTAATCCCAGCACTTTGGGAGGGCAAGGTAGGTGGATCACAAGGTCAACAGATGAAGACCATCCTGGCTAACACAGTGAAACCTCATCTCTACTAAAAATACAAAAAAATTAGCCAGGCATGGTGGCACACACCTGTAGTCCCAGCTGCTTGGGAGGCTGAGGCAGGAGAATCACTTGAACCCAGAGAGCGGAGGTTGCAATGAGCCAAGATCATACCCCTGCACTCCAGCCTGGGCAACAGAGCGAGACTCCATCCCAAACAAACAAAGAAGCCAAATCGCAAAGTGTAGAAGTTGGTTTATACTAGAAAAGTGTCAGTCTTCCATGGTCCCATGGCCTCTTGTCTCCCAGGCTGCACCTTCCAATGTGAGGATGCTTTCACAGCCTCCCTGAGCTTCCAGAGGTGATGTTTCTCTGGACTGCTGGTCAGGTTTCAAGATCCTTGGTCTACACTCCAAGATTTGCCTTTGCCCAGCCCCTCATGCTATGGCTCAGAGGTATAAAACTAATTAAGAAAATGAATCCCAAGGCGCCAGATTTTGAGACCATGTTGGGCAATTTTTTGTTTTCCATTTTACATGTGAGAGAGCAAAAGAGAAAGAGAAGAAAGGAAGCCCACACTTAGCTCGCAGAAGCACTGTTACAAAGGACAACTAATAGTGGAGACAGAAATCCAGCTTTCTTTAAACCAAGCTAATCCAACCCACGGCCCACAAGCCACATGTAACCCAGGATGCCTTTGAATGCAACCATGCAACCCATCAAAACTTGTAAAGTTTCTTAAAACATTATGAAATACTTTTGCAATTGTGTGTGTGTGTGTTTGACTCATCAGCTATCATTGGCGTTAGGGTATTTTATGTGTGGCTCAAAACAATTCTTCTTCTTCTAATGCGGCCCAGGGAAGCCAAAAGATTGGACGCTCCTGCATCTAACCTAGAAGTAACAGTGACTTCATCCGCCTACAAAATTGACCACATACCAAAGAAGGAGAAAAATGTGTAATGGTTGAAGTGAAACTTAGAGAGTTCTCCCAACTCTGGATACCTTATTTGGAGAGAAGATACGGCTGTATCTCCCCATGCCTATCAGTTCTTCAGCAATCAAACAGAAACATTATCTGCCACCCAGACTCTGCTGTCAGAAAGCCCTAATTTTAAACTGCTAATATATAAATATCCTTTCCTGGCCTGAGTCAAATCCAGGCCTCATTTTTGTATCACACATAGTTAAAAAGATAAAATGAAAAATCCATTACTAATTAGGCTGTTAAATTAAACTGCTTTAACTTTATTTTATGAGAGGCATAAAGTACATAAAGAGAAGACACAGCGTTGTACCAATGACCTTTAGCGACGACTTGTGGCCCAACCTGATGCTTTTTGAACCACTTGCCTGAAAGCTCCCAGATTTCTTAACACCTTCTATTCCCTCTCTACCACTTTGAAACCTGAAGGATTTATTTTTAACAGTCCCTCACCCACATAATGACTTTAAAATTCTTTAGGTTCATACCTTAAAATATAGCTGGGAATTAAGAAATAATGTCAATTAACAGTTGAAGCTCAGAGGCACTAATGGAGTTAGCTAACCACTTTCTTCTGGAAAGCTGCCGTAGGTACATAGAAGTATCCAATCATCCCACAATTTCTGTACCCTAGTGAAGAGTCAGCCAACTATGGCCCAGGCACAAAATTTAACCCACTGCCTATTTTTGTATAGCTGTGAGCTAAGAATGTTTTTTTAATGTTTTTAAAGAGGGCTTAAATGAAAGGAAAATTATATTAAATTATATTTATTGACGAATGAAAATTATATTAAATTCAAATTTGAGTGCCCGTTAAGTGAAGTGGGTTTTTTTTTTTTTTTTTTTTTTTTTTTTTTTTTTTTTTTTTTTTTTTTTTTTTTTTTTTTTTTTTGAGGCAGAGTCTTGCTCTGTTGCCCAGGCTGGAGTGCAATGGCATAATCTTGGCTCTCTGCACCCTTGGCCTCCTGGGTTCAGGGGATTCTCCTGCCTCAGCCTCCCATTTCGTTGGGATTACAGTCACCCACCACTACACCCAGATAATTTTTGCATTATTAGAGACAGTGTTTCACCATGCTAGTCAGGTTGGTCTCAAACTCCTGACCTCAGGTGATCCATCTGCCTCAACCTCCCAAAGTGCTAGTATTACAGGCGTGACTCATCACGCTCGGCCATAAGTGAAGTTTGTTGGGAACACAGCCACATTCACTTATGATGTTTTGTCTATGGTTGCTTTACACTCTAAAGGCAGGGTTGAGTAGCTGCAACAGAGACTGGATGTCTCACAAAGCCTGAAGTGTTTACTAGCTGGTCTGGCTTTTACGGAAAAAGAAAATTTGCCAAGCATGTCTTTATATAGAGCTTTGCTACATGCACAGACAAAAGGAAGTTGGGTGCCTCTTGCTCCTGTGAGAAACTGAATGTCAGGGAAAGTATAGAAAACTGAACAATTCTGCTAATATAACAAGTGTAGCAGAGATCTTAGCAGTGCCCCAAGATAGGACACTGGAGTAAATCCGTTTCCACAGCTAACATTGTCTCATTTTGTATTATTATATAAGTTGTTAACTTTGATGCCTTTATATATTTGTGCAGTAGTGCCATGTGACTGTTAGGTTTCCTGGCACATTTACTATTATCAGATGTTCAGCTGTGTGTTTGTCATCAGGAAAGCTGCTTGTAGCCTCTCCAAGAAAGACTGGCTACCCATTGGCTACATTTCTATCTTCCATGGTATTTCTCTTCCTGAGATCTTTCTTTTAAGATCTGAGATATGCTCTAGGACAAGTCACATTCTTGAGAAGGTTTCTTTCTCAAGTAAACGAAAGACAAACCTGTGTCTCTGTAACCACATTGGTTCATGCTTCCTGGGCAGCCCTTCCGAAACCCATGTCCAGTCCTGCCTGACCTCAGCCTCCATGACCAACTACACATGTTAACTGTTTGTTTCTTTCCCTGGTTTTTTTTTTTTTTTTTTTTTTTTTTTTTTTTGGTCTTACTCTTTTCCTCCCTTCCTTTCTCTCTCTCCCTCTATGTACAGATTTTGAAATCTGATAGGCCCAAGGTCCAATCCCAATATTGCCATCAGTAGCTACGCCTCCTTGGTCAAGTCATATAACCTCTCTAAGGGTATTTTCTCACTTCTAAATTAAAGATAAGCATAACCGTCTTAACTGTATTTCAACATCTTGGCAGTATTTAAAGCATTCAATATGTTCTCAATAAATAGTAGCTGAAGGAATGGCTGACTCTAGATAGATATTGATATAGACACAAATACAGATACAGATATATTTATTCCCATATAGGAAGTGCTCAGTGAACACTTGGGAAAGCTTACTGTTTACTTATCCATCCCTACAATGAGCACTTATCAAACACAACTCCATGATCCGCTCCATGCTAATATTATGGGACCTTAAAATGTAGTAAAATATGTGAAGATTTTTACTTCTTCAAGGACCTACGCACATCTATATAACCAAGGTCTAGGTCACAGTGTGACAGATTAGAAAGTGCTAACTGTCACATCTAGCATACAGTTGGCATCCAATATATTCTGATCAAATTGATCCAAAAATCTAAGCCAAAAAGAACAAACTGTGAGTGATTGAGAAAAACTGATGGAGATGAAAAATAGAAGGTAAAATGAGTCAGAGAGAATGTCTTATGGGGGGTGTGTGGCTTTTTAGAAGAAGTCTGGAGGTGAATTGTTAGAAATAAAGCAGAAGTGCATTCCAGGGAGGAGGACAGGAGGTGGGTCAGGGCGGCAATGTTGAGACGTCAAAGGCAGTAGCACCACTGAAGCAGCCTGACCTTGGCATCAGACAGACCTGGCAGATTTTAATTCCTCCACTTTCTAGCTGCACAAACTCGAAAAAATTGACTTAGCCTCTCTAGTAATCACTAAATAAAAGAATACTAAGATCTACCTTACAACAGTATTGGCACATACAAATTTCAAGAATCTGTAACGATTGTCATAGCATCATTTAAGGCTAGGTAGTTGCAGTCATTTGTTGTTGGAGAGTTGAATGCTCTTCCCACCAGGACGGCCTTGAAAGAAAGATGGAAGCTTTTAGTGCTGCACTGGTATAAATTCAGCACCCTTTGCGAGGAAAGCCTGCCATGTAAATATCAGTGATCCTTGAGGATTTGTCCTTGACCTTCTTCTCATCTCATGGCTGACGAACTCTGCTTAGTCAAATCTGCTGGTCCAATCTGTACTGATGCTGCATGAACGTTTACCTACCCAGACAAACACCTGAGAGCCACTAATGCCTCCTGTTCATCGCTCACCAACTTTTTCTTGCCAAATAGTTAACCAATTCTTCTGTCAATTCTACCCCTCAATAGCTTTGGTATTTCCTCACATTTCTTCATCCTCAATGTCATTGATTTAATGCAAGTCCTCATCACCTCTTCCACTGGGTACATCAGTTCTCTTCCTTACCTCCATTCTGCCCTGCTGTGGGAAGAGCAGTCTTCCTCAAAAACAAACCTGGCCATGCTACCCTCCTGCTTCAGATACTTCCATGCTATTTTACCACCTTCAGGAGAAAGGCCAAACATTAGTGTGATGAGCAAAAAATTCATGGTCTCGTCTCTTACCAGCTAAAATGGTTCTTCATACATGTGTATGTATATGTGTATGCATGCACACGACACATACACACATACACCATGCTTACTGATCTGCTTGCACTTCCCCTTGTTCCCTCTCCCTTCCTTTCTTTTTATCCTGCTACTTCTCCAACAGAAAGACTCTTTATTATTTTTTTAATCTGGCTAACACATGCACACATCCTTCAGAACTCAGCATGGATGTCACCTGCTCTGAGGAAAGCTGTCCCTAATATCTTATTCTTTCCACATTGAAGTGAGAATCCTCATCCACTTTGTATCGATTGAACTTAAAAAGGTGTCTGTTTGTCTGTCTTTTCCCTCAACTCCACTAATCTATTTGTGCCCTAAGAGTAGAGGCCATGTCTTCACCTTTATATCTCTGGGAAAAGGGAATCAGTGGAGTATGGAGAGGCTCCATAGTTGATGGGCACGTAGATGGATGAGAGGCTGGCTGGATGGCTAAATGATGAGAGTTCAGAGACAGATGTGTCTATTTCAGAGCCCTCAGCCAAGGATTTATCTGACACCATGGGAGTCTGTATTTGAGGAGACTTATAGTAAAAAGGAAAGAAGACTGAGGTTAGAGTTTTGAAGGATATCACAGAGCAGTGGGAGAAGGAACCACTGATGAATGGTCTAAAAAGAAACTAGGGTGGCGCTGGAATGGTTCTTACATGTGACCAGCCACAATGTCAGCAGGTACAGCCTCTGCAGCACAGGAGACACTTTAAGAAAGGTGCATACTCTTTAACCTGTTCACCTCTTGAAGGGATAATTGTGAGAGTAAAACAGAATTAATCTAAATATCTACCCGCAGGAATGGTTAAGTAAATTATGATGTATCCACATCATAGGATATTATTTAGCTCACTCTCAAATTATAGTTACAAAGAATCTGTCAACATATTAAAACACTGCTTAAACTATTTCATATGATGTTCAAAAGAGAGTTAGGGAAACCATGGCAGTGCCATGTTATGGAAATCAAGAAGAGAAAGACTGCCAGGGAGAAAAGGGCATCAGCCCAGTGATAAGAAAAGGGAAGTTGAGGAGGATGGAACAAGTGATTAGGCTTTGAGGACTTGGGTGTCCCCTCTCGACTGACCCCATTTCGTTTCTCAGTGGTAACTCATATGTCCATGTCTTCCCTTCTCCCTGGAGTCCCTGGATCATAAGCCTCCTGGAGGAAAGCACCTGCCATATTTGTGCCCAGTGTGACGCCTGGCACCATAGTTAGGCCTCTTTCCACTGTGCCATAACACTGTTCATATTATCAAGTAGGTCATCAACATCATCTTTACTAGTTTTCTCTGATTTCCTATTTCTGAGATGGAGTTATCATGGCCCTCATCTTGCAAAATCACAGAAGGGCTTAGTGATTTATCTCCCTTGACCACAGAGCAAAGCATTGCCCCCGCCAGAGTGAGCACCCCCAGCCCCCACCCTGGACTCTACCCTGCCCCTGATCCAGAGTCCTGGCCTGTGTCTTGTCAACTAAATTATTCTCTTTATCCATTTACCAAGGGTGGTTAATTGTTTGGTGTTCATGCAATTACTGTTGTTTCTGTATTTTCCCTATATATGTTAATTATGCTGTCGCCAGTTGTCTGTGCCCCTAGAGGGCAGAAGCTGTGGCTTTTTCTTTTAACATTTTCAGTAGTGCCAAGCTGAGTGTCACGCCCTTAATCGATTGTCTGAAGATGATGATGCCTCTGGGAAGGAAAGTGGGGATGACTCCATATTCATTGCTCTTTTTCACATTTTCTGCCAGCCTTTTCAAAGCCAGTTTTTGGGGACATCAGAAAATCCAGTGGCTGTGAATTATGAAATGGAAAATGTCCCCCTACTGTCCTCCCCCAGCTAGATATAGAGGACAAGAGGCACGCACTCCTGGCTTGCAGGATGCTTAGTAAGAGGACCCAGATAGTTAGCTGAATTAAAGGGTGTTCAAAAAATATATAGGACTTGGAGTAGAGGATGGAAAAATAGAATTCCTGAGAGGCAATTTTCTTCACTGGGCAGCATGGAGGGACAGAGCAGTAGAACCTCCAGGACCTCAGTGTGCCAGCAGTTTCTATCTTTCCATTTTACTGACAGAAAAACTGAGGCACAAGTAGAGTGAGTGGGTACCTGACAGCCTGCCATGGCAGAGTCTGATTGGCAGCTAAACATCACTACTTCTCATGGACAATTATTACTGCCATCCTGTGCCATAGTACCCAGAGAGAAAATGGGCACTTAGCCCATGGCATGGGGAATAAGTAACCTAACTTTTTCCAAGGATTGAGGAAGAAGGCTCAGTTTCCCTACTGAGGCCACTCAAGAAGGCTTTTGTGGTACTCACAAAGTCAGTTTAATCCTAGGCTCTCCTCTCAACCAAACATCATCATCTAACATCATAGCAAAATTTCCAGTCTGGGAAATTAAATAATTAAAAGCTACCAAGAATAAAAAGGACTCGAGAATGTAGGCATCACCATGGAGGGAGAATTGTGTTTCTAAATAGTTAGAAGCATTAGATAGGTCTCACATGAAATGCACCATAGGGCATGGCCCCCGTTCCATTTGTGCTAAGTTTCAAATTTGGTTCTCCAGGATCATATTCAGATGCACTTTCTCTCCTGCTGTGGAGCTGAGTCACTGGTGCCTCCCTTTATGTGGTCTCACAGTGTTCATCTCTCAGAACCTACCTGCTGTCATGTGATGGACTTCGTTCTTTTAAAGGAGTCCTGAAACCCAACATGCAGTTGCTGTTTGGCGTTTGAAAGATTGCTATTTTTTAAAACAAGGTAATACTTTAGTACTTTGCTACTCCAAGGGCATTCCAAGTTCCCCTTTTGAATAAAATGTAGACTTCTCAGGATCACCAGGATAAAGAGATGGCAAGAGATCAGTTCCTATATAGCTCTGCATGTTGCCAACATAATGACCAAGCATTGAACCCACTGTTCAGATAACTCAGGTAACCACTCTAACTTTTGTTAGACTATATAACTCACATACTCATATACTACCAATGACGTTCCTCATTGGTAGTATATGAGTATCAGAAAAGTCCAATAAAAACATATGTAAATTTTTTCAATCACAACACATGAAATCTAAAAACACCTAACTATATAGATGCTTGGCATTGAATAGACACAAATTATTTTTCTATATTGCACATTTTTCTACTCATATACACTGAAATTATAAGTAACAGAGAGAGACAGAGAGAGAGAGAGAGAGAGAGAGAGAGAGATTAATGGAGTGTGATGGACCATCTAATTTTTTTCTCTCCTGGAATCCAAGAGTTTCCCCCTGACTCTCTGGCATCCCATTCTCTTGCCACTGTGTCTGTATCTTAGATCTCCAAATGTGTTTTCAGTGTGGGTGGTAGATGTCAGTCACTTTGTGAGCAGTCACGAGGTGCTGGGCCTCCCTGTATTGTATTGCTAAACACTTTGCAACCTCTTACCCAGGGTGTGACTTCCTTTTGATGCTTTGGGGTAGCTTGGTCTTCTCTCTCCTCTCTTGTCTTGTGGCTTTGTTGGTTGCATTTGGGATATTGGCATGGTTGAAAGCCATCTCAGAGAGGACGTTCATTGAAATGTTAGAAAGTGAAAGGCTGACAATGATCACAAGTGATTTTGTATAAGGGCTTTGGTAGGTCATTATCAGATTATTTCCCAACAAATGCCATCCAAATATACCAAATGCACCACTGAGCAATGTGCCGACCTGTTCTGGAGCACTAGTAGGTGTTCAGTGCTTCTCCCAGCCCATTCTTCTGTGAGGTTCCAGGACACTGACTAAACACAGTGACTTTTGTGCCTCTCATAATTAGGATAGCATGGCATTTTTTTTTTCCATGCCAAAAGAGCACATGTTAGGTTGCCTCTTCTTCAGTTATTTTGAACATTGATATGGATTCTACTCACACAAGCTGTGTCCTTTAAAACCAGGAAGGCACCCCAGAAGGCATCAAATAACCCCCAAAAGTATTTTTAATGGATACGATGTCTTAATGCAAACATATGACATTAAAATATCATAAGCCAGGCCTGTAGCACTTGGCATGCTTTATAGAATAACTTGATGATGCTTTCAATTGTGTGATGCAGTTTTTGATGCATTTAAATAATAGCATGGAAAGAAATGTTCTTTCCATTTGGTTTGAGGACTGAGTGGTTTGCATATGCACTTACCTACCAGTTGACAACAATTAAATTGCTGCGCTTCTCTCAAGCACAGCTTTCTTTTTGATATAGTGGGGATTCTAATACCTACATACCACAGGATTCCTGTAAGAATTAAATGCAATACCATTAGAAAATGCATTTTATAAGACACTATAGGAATTTAAATAGGCGTGTATCATCATCATCTTATTTCCAAGCAGGTATTACTGATTCTAATACAAAGAAAATGTTCTTAAATATCACTGTCATAATAAAAACAGATATCCTTTTAAAGCCTAAGAATAAAAGTTGGCATGTGATCCTAAAAGTTGAAAAACTGGAGTTCAGTTCTCCAAAATGCATGTTGAGCTTATTTTTGCTTTGAAGAGAGTAATGTTAAAAAACAAAAAATCAAATGATCTCCACCACCATTTTCTGCTATATATTATTTTATTTTCCCTAGCTTTATTAAACTATGATTGACAAGTATATATTTATGGTGTATAATGTGATGTTTTGATCTACATAGACATTCTGAATGCTACATATTACAATCATGCATTGCTTAATAACAGGAATACATTCTGAGAAATGCCTCATCTTGGTGTTGTGCAAACATCGTAGAGTGAACTTACACAAACCTAATGGGGTGGGCTACCACACACCTGGGCTATATGGTGTAGCCTATTGCTCTGACCAATGTTGTGTATATGTTTTGTCACTGACTGAAACGTTGCTATTTTAAAGAGCACTCATTTTCTGGCGTCCATATTTTTCTCCCTTTCCCATTAATGGTAGACATTGGGAGTCTACCTTAGTGCTTTCTAGTCACCGAAGTGTCAGAACTTTCCTGGCTAATCACTGATTGTCTCTTCACTAACTCATAAGCCAGTTCGTGAATTCAGCAAAGGGAAGATGGTGAAGTTGCAAGAGTTTTAACCTTTTTCTCTTCTCTCTTTTTTTTTTATATTCTGTCCTTTCATTTGATTTTTTTTACTTCCCTTTTTTCATTTGCTGTTTATAATTACAAATATTTCATCTTAGTGACTTATATGATTTTCTATGAATAAGCTCTGGATTATGTAAATCCTGTCAGTTGGGTCCCAGGAGTGGCAAGTGCTCAGCCTTTGTGGATATATACCTCCTCACTAAGCCCAGGTCTTCTCTTCTCCTATCAAATGACATGAAACCAGTTTCTGGCAGACATAATATAATGATCATTGTCTATCTTCAAAAATTGTAAGGGCAAGAAAACAATTTTATTAAGGTATCTATTCCACCAATAGACAATATGGTTTCAATTTTACTCAGCCATTAGGGCATTTTGACATTTGCCAAGTGTGTGTTGAGCCCTTGTTACGTGCCAGGCACCGTGCTAAAGCCAAGGACAAAAGTAGAGGGGTAGCAAGTGAGGTGCCCAGGGTGAGTAGCTAAAGAGGTGCTCACTCGCATAACTCTTAAACATGTCTCCTTAATGTTTGTGCCCTTGGCACCTCACCCACCACACCTTCATCCCAGCCAGATGAGCACTGAGATATAAAGGTGAAAAGACATGGTGTGACATGCAGGGACACATGCAGAAAGGGGACAGACACTAAATGAATATAATCCATGCAAAGTGACAAAAGAAGTCATAGAGATGGGAATGAAGTACTCTGCTTGGTGAAATGCTAGTATAGACTAATTTAAACATTAGTGAGACAGACTGTTATTGGCAGAGAAACCAACTATGAGATTATGTTATTTTTTACGGGTCTGAAATAAAATGAAAAAAGTTAGGAGAATGAAAGTAGCATTATGCTGCCACACATCCAAGTTGAGTGGATGAAGTGGGTGTATAATGAAGAGGAAGGGGTGGCATTTTAGGCTAAGTCCACAGTATCGGCATCAAGAGATCGATGGTGACTTTCCAATCAGTCCTCACCACGTCCACAGAGCCCTGCTGCCCAGATGTTACTGCTGACTTCCAAGCCTTCATTACATTACGAAGCGCTTCTCAACAAAGATGAAAAGTTTGCGCCGTGGCATCTTTTGTCTCCCAGAACTGTATTCCCTACCTCTGAAAATCATCCTTCTGCTTTTTGTAATGAGGAAGTAGAAACATAAAAGAACAATGCTGATTTTCTATATTAAAAATATGAGGGGGTAAAAAAAGGACGTTACATTTGTTGTTGCGGGTATTTCCAAAGAGGTAACTAAAATTTTATGGCAGCCTTGTTAGTAACTCTATAAATCACCTGACAGCATCTCTGTGTTAAAATCTCTTCTGCATATAGGCAGTAAAATGAAGCACACATTGGAAATTCTGATGATTTCAAACTTCAGACTTTCTTTTAAAGTAATAACTTTAATTCAGTTCTTTCTGGCATAAACTTTTTCATCCCATTATGTCAAAAATTGTATTATCCATCCATTTGTCTGTCAGAACGTCTCCCTGCGGGGCGATAGACTCCTGGCTTCTCTACTCTAAACCTCCCCATTACATCCTGCTATCAAGAGTCACAATTTTCCACGAAAGTCTCTGGTGACTTTTGACAATGTTTTACAGAGAACTAGACCAGGAATCGCAGAGTTAAAGGAAATCTTCCTTTCTGGCAATGAATATGTAATAGGCATTACACTGTGCAGTATTCCAAAAAATGTAAGGTTCATTAAGTCTTTCTAAAGCAGGGACTTCCGTGTAGCTTTGAAGGAACCTGTCTTCACAATGGCATTAGCAAATGGCACTTTGGGGCGCAGAATATTAATATTGCACATTAAGGAACAATTTGTTTAAATGCTGTATAGCTATATGTAGATGCCGATGATCCAGAAATAAATAAAAAGTGAATAGTTGTCCAACTTTGTATGTAAATTGCCTTTTGTTTATATATATAAGAATGCTTTTTCCTCCTAAATTCCTTCATATTAACAAGCAGGAGTGTAACTAATATATAAACTAAAGTCATTCTCTTTAATGAGAATGCTAAATATTTTAAAGAAACGCATGGCTGTGAAATATTGTCAAGGGCATTTTTATACTTAAGTTTAAGAACGCTTATGACTTAACTGTTGAATTATTTAACATATTCAGCCTGGAAGCACTATTTATGTATGTTTTTTAATGTTCTTACTTATGTTGGCTTTTCTTTGCTAAGGATTTAGGACCTTTGATTTCTGTTTATAAAATTTACATTTTTAATCTCCTATTTCTATGTATTTCCCATTTGACAGTGGCAACAATATCCAGAAGGAAGGGGAAAAAATGGAAAAATCACATGGAGCCTGAAACAAGGGCTGTACATGAGAGAAACTTAAGCCACGCTGCAAAAGGAACAAAGTCAACTTTGGGAGCCAAAAATAAAAGTCCTTTTCAATGAACCACCTGTATAACTAAAATAATAGACACAGCAATATGCACCTGCTTTCCCAGCTTTTCCCAAGGAAGCATGCAATACACAGAGAGCTGGATTGTGCTGTGTAGCAATGTAATCCTATACAATCAGCATTTGCTACTTTGAGTTGTCAGCTTTTATTTTTCACCTATATATTGTTTTGCAATTATTGACTAGCCACAGATTTATTAGAGCAACATAAAAACACATTTTCCCTCATTCAATTAATCTTGCTTCATATTTTTTAAATGTTGAAGGATTTCTCAAAGATTTGGGAGGGATTCTAAGTGAAACACTCATCAGTGTTGTTCAGAAAATAGAAACTGACAAGCAAAGGTAGGATAAGGGCAGGTTTTATTTTAGGTATTCCTATTAAATTCTACTCATGTGGTTAATAATATAAAAACCGTCCAGGTGACTTGGGATGGAAAGGCTCCTAGAATTTACTTGAAGCATTTGTGATTCTATAAGGACTATGTTTGGAGGAAAGGATAGGCAATTTTTAAGACTAGCATATTTTTGTCTACTGATATTTCATTTTACAAACTATAGGCATTGACATATCTATGATGTATATTATAAATGTATTACACACACACACACACACACACACACACACACACACACACACACACACACATATATATATATATTTCAATATTCCTAATGGTACTGAGCCAAAATTTTTCTTCTGCACTAAATCTAAAAGGCACAATAATGAGGCCTCTAAGGGATGGAGCCGCAGTCATACAGTCAGGGAAGGAACTGAAGGTTTCCATGGCTTGTTTAAACTATTAGAGGTCTTCTGGACATCGATTTTTCACTTTCATTTAGTATTGCTCCCTAATATGTGTTCCATGGGGTTATTAAACTTACTTTTTTAAAGGGTACCCTGGTTAAATGAACTTGGAAATGCTGGATTAAACAAAATTCAGTAAGATGTTTACAGAGCCTTGAATAGATGATTGTGTTTTGTGAACCCTCAAGCAAAACGGTAATAACTACCATTTTCCAAACATTTTGACTAGGAATCTCTGTTTCTTTCTTTATTTTTTTTTTCTAGACAAGTGTTCCACACTCCAGGCAAGTGTTCCACAGAGCACACTTTGGGAAACAATAATTTTGTCAATAAACTCTTGCTGAACCCAGCCTATGGAATAGATCCTGTGTTGGGAGTTTATTGTTTCAGACAATATGATTTGTTATCAAGACCACAGTGTGAAAAGAGGCCTTGTCACATTTATGCCCCTAAACATCACAGTGTCTAACATATGTATGTGCTTAAGAAACAGGTATTGAATGAATGAATTAATTAAACAATCTGATGATTTATACCTATGTGCATGTGTGCAGATAATTATATCATTTTATATTTATTTCATATTTTAAAGAGATTAATATACTGTTTAGAGAGATTGGGTGACAGTATCCCTGTCGTTTTCCAAACATTTTGACTAGGAATCCTGTCAAAATGACTAGTATCCCTGTCACACAACCTCTCTAAAATTCTGTTTAAGGAAAGAATCTAAAGGAAGAGACATTAATTTAATTGTATAAAAGATTAGAGATCAAAAACTCATCTACTTATGTATGATTACCATGCTACTAACTCATCATTACCAGCTGTGGGGAGGATTTTCTTTGGTATCCTCGACTTGCCTCCCTATAAAACGTGCATGTAACATCAACTCCATAACAGAAGGGCATAAAAGGGGTCTGGGTAAGGCTAGGCATGTTATCATTCACTGGATTACACAGGTTTACTCTGTGCAAAGCTAATGGCCTTTTAAAGACTATAGGCTTAGGTAGCTATGTATCAGGTATTGTCACCATAATCTAAAATTGACATTCTCATTTTTGAAGTTTGAAAACATACTTTTTTTGTTACATAGCTTTATGACATGTGTATATAAAATATATCAATTTAAATTAATTTTGTTTTGGAAGTATTAATACAACAAGTGTTCTGGGACAGCTCAAGGTATTTGAGTACAGCACTGGCCAGAATTAAAATGAATGTACTAGTAAATAAATGAATGACTAAAGTCGCTAAATACCTGAAAACCATGGGCATGAGGATATTTAAATGAATAGCATTTATTTGTATTTATGCAATTTTTCCTCAAAGGTAGAAGGAGACTCACTAAGTAGAGGTGCCTGAGTCACCCTACTAGCTTGATCCTGCCTCCAAAATTTCATTTAAAAAAAAAAAAAACTTATCAAGGATCAAGAATCCATAGACTCCTCAGAAGGTATGTAGAAAGAAAACAGCCCTATGACTTCACAGAGCAATTTGGACATGCAAATTCAGTGGGTGACACATGCAGATGGGCCACAGCTATTTCCAGCTATCCACAGCAGAGTGTTTCCCACCATTATCTCAGAATGCAATGAGCTAACTGAATAGTTTACCTGGAATGAGCTTGCTGGGCACCAGTAACTGAAGCATCAAGGCTCCAGAGGTGTTGCCAGGGCCAGATGATCAAGCAGGTGTTTTACTCAAGTTAGGCCTAAGATTGAGTCTGGGAGATTAGCTAAGGCATGAAAAACTCCCTAATCACTTGGTGTCTACAGTCTGGACACCCAAAAACAAACAAACAAACAAAAAACTGTTCTAACAAGGAAGAGTCACCAAGGCAAGTTCTGATATTAGAGTAGGAACTTTTCCTTCCCATCCACTGAGCTGTCAACAGTTTGAGAGCAGAGATGGCCTCAGTCACTTTAAGTCTCCTCACAAAGTAACTTAGAGCCTGGCCATGGTGGTAACTTAATAAATGTTAGAAAAATGAGTTAAGTTTCTTTTTGTTTAATTTCTCACCCCGATGCTGGTTAAGGCAGAGAGGGAGAAGCTGTAATTACCTTGTGCCCTTTGGGCTTCTCCAGCAAAAGAAAAATCTCAGTATTCAAAGACTAAATAAAGAGAAAGCTATGGTAACTCCCCTGAAAATAGGCACATGGCCTCTGCAATAACCTTCTTCCCTGACTCTTCTCATTAGCTGGGATCTAGTCGCTATCACAAATTTATTCTTTTTTCTAAAACGCAGAATTCTCTATTAACTGATAGGTCGATTCAGCATATTTACAGGCCAGTGACATTCCTAATGGTGCCCCTGAGGTACCCAATGATTCTAAGGAACTTTTAGAATTAACCAATAATCAAAATAACTTTGGTTTAGTTTTAGTGTTAAATGTTTTCCTGGTAGTACGGGGGTCAATGGGCGATGGAATGGATTCGTTCCAGGACTTCTGAAAGCTAACAACTGTTTAGGCCAATGGCTTTGGGCAACCATTCAGGAGCATTTCCAGAAGAAGACAAGGGGGGAATTTCACCAGAATTATCAACTACATACAGTAAAGTAGTGTTAATACAAAGTTATTTGCTATACAGAGTGTGGCACCCATAAAAAGGCGAAAACTAGCTGATGATGGTTGGTGTCAGGGGTACAACAAGGCACCCAGGTGAACAACCCAGCAGGAACGTGAAATAAAATAATCCTAGCATCAAACAGTAAAACACAATCCAAACAAGGATGTCATGATTAACAGGGAATTTTTGCAGCAAGAAGTGGAATGCAGACATTAGTTTTCAATAGAGCTAGATAAGTCATTTTAGGCAACTGGATTGATGAAAGCTAAGAAGGCAAAAAATGTTATTATAAGAAGGCAAAAAATGTTATTACAACTTACTAGTCCAAAAATTCTTGTGCAGGAGCTTAGTCAAAAACTGAAGGCTAGGAACAAAAAGCAGAGTAATCACCCAGGAGCAGGGGGCATAGGAATTACAAAGACACACAAGGAAACTTTTGAGGGTAACCTATATGTTTATTATCTTGATCATGGTGATGGTTTCATGGATATACAAATATGTCACAATTCATCAAATCTCATGCTTTAAACCTGTGCTGCTACTGTATGCCAATTAAATCTCAATAAAACTCTTAAAGAAATAAAGAAAAAGGGGAAAAATGGCTAAGCGTAAGCCTGGATGCAGCATTCAAGGGCTAAACAGGAAAAATGACAAAGCTGAAGATGTTAAATTGTTGGCTTGAGGACTCAGCATTTCTTTCGCCTGCTATGGTAAAATGGAGGAAAGAGAGACACAGACATCTGACTTAGCTACTCATACATACATACATAGTCACATTGCTTATGACAGGTAGAGAATTCTCATCAGAGGAAGTGGTACCACAGTGCAAACATACAGAAGGGTGTGCCCATCTGGGGAGGGCCAGCAAGCTGTCTCCCAGTGAGACCTCCCATGAAGTCTCACAGGCTTATGTTTATTTCCTTCATCTATGGACATGATGCGAAATGAAACTGGGAACGTGGTTAGGAAGGGTCTGGTCTGTATTTCTGACAGCATCTGGAACCTAATTCATCACCACACCTAAGAACAGCTCCTTTGTCACTGGTAGGCTCAGGAAAACCAAGCTTAGGAGACTCATTTATTTATTCATAATAAGAAATATTATTTACATTCAGACCAAAATCCTTGAGTCTGGCTGTTCACGTAGCTTTCTCCTCCAGGCTAGAGCCTCATGGTAAGGTGAACACTTATCAGAAGCTAGTGTGAATCAGAACAAGCTGTTGGACTGCTGGTGTGTTAGATGGCATAGCCAGTCATACCCATCTCACCAAAGCACGGCATTACTGCTCTCTCTCCTAGATGAGACTTGGATGAGCCAAGGATTACTATCACGATTCTCTTCTTTTTCTCCATTTATATCTGATTAGCTTGTTCTCTGATAAACATATTATTTGTGTAGATCTGTCAAGACAATCTTGCAGCCAGGTATTTCTGAATGTGAAAGTCAGTTCATTACTAAAAGACTTTGCTTATCTGTGCTCTGATCTAATAGATGACGACTTTATAGCTTAATTCTCAAGAGGAATTCTTTTTTTCTTTATTTATATGTTCCTGGATAGATATCTGTAGTTCCAATATACAGACACTAGCATATATCTAATATAATTATGCTCCATACATTAGTCATTCCAAAAAAAATAATTATTGGATTCTGACTCATTGGAAATAAGAAATTATGAATATAGTAGCTGCCATAAGTCTCCAACAACCAAAATATTTGTTGATTTGAATCATTCAGCTTTCTGACCATGCTGGCAAAGTTTTTACCCTATTGTGGGAAAATGGGACACCTCAATACAGATTAATCTGTCTGTCCAGCAAGCAGAGCTATGCTTCCTTCTTTACTACAAATGCAAGTCAGAATAGAGACTCCTTGGTGAAAATTCGCAGGACACAAATGAGGAGCTTGGGCTTTCTTGGGGTCAGTAGTCAAAAACTTTGCTTCAGAAGCCTATGGAAATTAAAGGTGCTTCTCTTTGGTCTCAGTAGTTATTTGATTCTTTATTACAATGGGACACTCAAGAGACAGAGTCCAGTTGAAGGATTTCAGTCTCCCCTAATTCCCTTGGTCAGGCAATATCAAGTTGCTATCCACTCTGAGTGAAGGGGTCTTCAATGGTCAGCATGCTGAAACCAAAGCTGCAGTGGGTGGTTCTCCTGGAAGCAGGGCTTCTATGCCTACAGTGAATCCCTTGGATGAACAACCTGGGAACTTTCCAGCAGAGAGATGAAGGGGGAAATTATTCAATTCCTTTTAGTACCTTTGCTGAGGCACAGATTGTTCCTATGGTAGCATCCAATCACAACTTCTCTTCTCTTCTCATTTTTTGGAACATGAGTTTCTCCCCAATTTATTTACCAAGATATTTATATCAAAAGAGCAATCAATTATGATTTCATACAAAGTGACTTAAACAGGGTATTTGTAGCTATCACATGTTCTTCTTCCTTAATGCTTGTATTTTTGTAAGGGGAACACAGGCCTTTAAAACACATTAGTTAAAAATGACAATCACAAGTCTCTCCATCTTCACTTGAAAAGTGTAGAAAGTCTCAGGTCCCATTTAAAGGATAGACTCAAGGTCTAGCATAAAACTATTGTCATATGGACCTTGAGTCTGCCATTGTCCACAAAGGGAAGGGCAACATGCTGGAAGCTGGCAGTTACACATATGTGAGGCAATCAATTGCCTGGGCAATTTGTTGTCTTTGGCTCTGGTGATTAGGTTGGAAATTAACCACAGTTCTCTGAGTCAAGGAATGGGGGTCATAGTAATTCACAGAATAACAAAAATTAAAGGATTTTGAGCTTAAAGGGACATTAGGCAGCCTCTAATCCCATGATTTGTAAACTCTTTACAATATTAATTTTTTTACATGAAAATCTTACATAGACCCACTACATAAAATTATATACTAATGGAACCGATCAGATGGATACAGATACCAAGGGCTCTGAAGAAAAGCAGCTTGAAAACCATAAGGTAGCATAATGTCCCTCACTCTACACATAGGGGAATCGAGAGGCCCTCTCCAGAGTCCCACACAGAGTAAGAGGCAAAGAGTAGACTAGAAGATGGTCTTCCAAACTGCTGTTCAGCACTCTCCCTGTCTCAGAAGCAAAGCTGTATTTCCAGAAAAGACCATGAGGAATGAAAGAGAACCAGTGCTTATTCTCCCTAGTCACATTATCATCCAGGTAGTACTAGTTGGGTGCATAGTATTAATTGCAGTAACAGCAGCAGTTGTAATGATCATAGTAACAGTGGCAGTGATAGCAGCAGCAGGGGTAACAATCCATAGAGGAGGTTAACGGTTGCACATTACATCATGTGCTAGCCAAAGGTAGACAAGAAAAAATATCCTCATCCTCATTTTACAGATGAGGAAACAGGTTGAGAAAGGTTAAGTGACATACCTGCTCAAGGTTACTTATACTAAGTATCAGAACTGGGTCATCACATTCCAAAAGCTGTGCTCTTTTCCCTACTCCATCATGTTGTTCTATTTTGAATATGAAACTTTTTCCAATCTTCTTCATTTCCTGAAAAACAGGAGTGAAAATCCAGCTCATCGAAGAAAATAACCATTCTGCTTGGCATTCTATCAACAGTTTGAACTTGAATAGATTCAGATTCTCTGCAAAGAGGACCTATATCAGGCTGATCAATGGAAAAAGTCTGTCAAAGCATAGAACTCCAAAAATCATTTATATAGACATTAAACATTTTCATTTAGCTTAAAATTTATAAAAGCAGATTATTTGCCAATCTTCTGATCTAAACCGAAGCTTCATCTTTGAATCAGCTGTTTGGAGTGCAGGTTGTCTTTCTTGCATAAACCACACCCATCGTTTCCATCTGCTACAATTTCTAATCTCAGTTTCTTTAAAGTGGGGTGAGAACCAAGACACTTGCAAAGCAATCTGAATGTAAAGTGCTTTTAATTTTAATGATCTTTCCCCAATCTTTGCAGATGTCTTCTGCATGCCTAATTCAACAGCACACTTTTTTTAGTGACTTGCGTTCATCGAGTAGTCCCAGAGTGTTCATTTCAATAACAGAGGGAGAACTCCCTTCTTCTTGCAGCCATATTTCATCAATTAGTAAATATTTAACTCAATCACACATAATAAGAACAATTCGTATAAACGCACTGGAAAACAAACATCATACTATGTGTTAGCAAGAAGCTCCGTTGGTGGTGGCAGAGAGGCAATGGTGTATTAAAGACTGGCCTCCCTAGCCACAGAATCTAACAAGCCATGGGCGTCGTTCGTATCCTTTAGTGTTAATAGAGAGCACTGCTTCCTCGACCAAGTTTTTAGCAGAGGTCTATCCAAAGGGCCCGTCCCGAATTCTGAATTAATTGTCCTTGGTTATGTTTCTTTGCACATATACTAGGAAGCTGTTTCATTGGTACATCTTATATTTCCCCAGATGGTCTAACCAAGCTCTCAGAAAATGAAGACATTTTTTCATTTTTTAAAAAAAAGAGGGAGAAGAAAATGATTCTCCTCCTCTTCACCCACTGCATCCATAATCAATACAGGACCCTTCACCTGACAGATACTCCAAGAAATGTCACTGCCCAGAACATCAGGATGAGGAGAACAGACACTACATCTGAATCTGGTCAGGTATATGGTTTTTAACTTCAGGAATGCCTTGTGGGGTAAGCAAGGTGGTAACTGAAGGCACTTTAAAATAAAATGTAAATGTGACATATTTTCAATTGGTTAGTCTTATTTCTAGGAGTGCCCTCACCCTATCTGCAGCACACACACCTGTCCCATGAAACACAGCCAGCCCTGGGCCACTGCTGTTCACACATTTAGATCTTTTAGGACATTAGGGGCAGCAAGCCCCCCCCGCCCCCCCCCACCGCAACTGATGCTGTGGCTAAGATTTACAAGCCTCATCTACTTTGGGATGTCCTGAATGGAACCCCAAAATTAGAAGCTTTGGTGGGCTCCTAGCATCAGAAACTGTTGAGAAAGGAGGAAGCATGTTCAGGAAGCTGCAGTCCATCCAAATCCTCTATTACCCTCAAACTGGTCTACTTGAAAAATGGCAATATTTTTGTATGCCAGCCTCAAAGTCCCTGCTCGAAGAATGCTTGTAGCAAGCTGTATTTCCTCTTTGAGGGTTTTCGGAAGAATGCATTTAGGTAGGAGCTGGCCCTTTCTTCCAGAAACAGCAAGGGCTATCCGTCAATCTACTGGCAAGCCGCTCATCAAGTTCACTCGACAAAGGGTTAGGGCAGCAAGCCCCCACAATAACGTGGAAACAGAAATATTACAAAGTAAAGGCTTATAAAATAATAAAAATTCTACTTACTCCAGATACCTCCCTGTGCCTTTGGCAAAATACCTTAAGCATTCCACATACGGCGGGCATTGTCCTTATAAGATGGCACCTCATAAAATGGTATTAAATATCACCAACGGGGCTTCATATTTCATCCAGCAGGGTTTAGGCCAGGCATGTTCTATATCACACATTATTAGAATGACATCTGCTTTGCAAGTTGTGTACCCAGGAGCCTACCCGGATCACTCATTTCAGCACTCATTCTCGAGGCTTCTGTGCCTTCATAATGCCTAATATGTTTAACTCATTTTGAACAGAAGTCTAAAGCCTGCCACGGCCCTCTGGCCAAAACTGTAGCTGTCAGACAACGGAGCGGGCTATCAAACGTTCCTCATTTATCATTAGTGGTGATGCAGTTGTACAGAAAAATGTGCCCACTGTACTGAGAGGCTGTCAATTGTTCCCCCCTATAAAACTCCTCTTCTCAAATAGGGACATTTCTCTGTGGAGGCCTTGCCATTACATTTCGTTCCTTTTCCCACAACACTGAATTTATAATGCAAAGAAAATGGGGAACATATATTCATCCAAATGGCTTCTCTGCTATGAAATGAATAAGGAGATCATCAATGGCTGCGTCAGTGCAGGGCTGCACATGCCATTGGGGGAAATTAATAGAATCAGCCCAGAAAGAGCAGAAAGAAAAGAAAAAAGAAAGAGAAAAATCACCCAAAGGTTTTGTGCTAAGGTTGAAACTTGAATAATAAGAGCAGGTGTCTGGTAGTTGGAATTCACCTTGGAATTGATATTTTTGCCACCAAAGTAGGCTACGAGGGCTACAAATCTGCCTTCTGACGAAGTCTCCCCCTTCTGGCTCCCCATGTGACTACCGACAGGGGTTCTTGGGGTCTTCTTTTCCCTCCTGTAATTTGTGACTCTGAAATCAGCTTCCAGCCCCAGAGGCTACCCAAGCTTTTTGTTGATATTTACAGCATGCTTCGGGAGGGCCTTAATGTTTAAAGAAAGAAAAGTCGGGCACTCCGGACAATAATCTACATCATTATTATGAGGCTTATGACCATTATTAGGATTTGAAGTTCTGCCGTGAACATTTTATTTCTCCTGTACTCACACGGCTGCCTCTTCCCCCTCACATACCTTAGCCATCCCTTGTATAATTCTGCCAGGAGAAAAAAAAATGGACTCAATTAAATGTATTTGAGATGCCTCCAGATTGTGCCTGTGTCTTCAAAGGGAGTGTGAAAGTGTTTATGGTAATGATAACACATCCTCATTGACATCAAAGAGAGAGTCCTGGTGAATGCATTCATTCCCATAGTACCTCTGTCTGAGCAGAGTTATTATCCCATTTTATAGATGGGAGAACAGAGTGTCATGCCTAAGGGTATGGATAGAAATCAATCCCCGAAAGAGAATGAAAGCATTGCCATGGGCTTCTGGATATTTCCCAAGTTCAAACCATTTTCCCTCTGGCAGCAACAACAAATCTCATCCTCAGAAATAAGCAAACTTTGAGACTAAAACTAACCAACACAGCTTAAGTTGTTTGGGGAATGCAATAGTAAGAGTTGGCTCTCCACTTGCCCTTTATCCTCCAGAGCCCAATTCTGCTCTCTCCAAGGTGTAATTTGCCCCCAGGGATGAATAGGCTGGAGCCTAACACCAGAAGACAAGGGTGGCTAATAAATGGCCCCTGGCTGAACAAACTCTCTCCAGTCTCATTTCCCTGACACCACAACCCTAGACATTCCTTACCTTTTGGAAAGTCCTCTCATTCCTGGGTAGAGGAAGGAGTTAAGGCCCGCGTGGCCCAGATAAACTCTGTAACTACATAAATTCCCTTTGATATCCCTTAAAACCCATCTTGGCTGCACAACCTTTTACCCCAACTATGCCCATATTTTCTCAACTCTAGACTCAGGGTCTTCAACCCATTTTTTCTCCTTGCCACAGCTGTGTCACTCCATTTCCAGAATTGTTCCTCTTTTTCTCTTCTACCTGTTTCCAGGAGCTCGTACATCATTCACTGAACAATTTCTTCTCTGCTCCAGTGATTTTTTTTCTCTCTAAAACCATACTTTACTACAAAACACTGGGCCTGAAAACACGTGATGATGATCTGTCCTCTATAGTCTCAAAAATGTCTCCAGTTTCTCTACTTTTCTTTAATTTTCTCTTCCTTTCATCTCAATCACCCTTCATCTTTTTTTACCTCCTTGCTCACAGTGGTCCAGGGTTATGCATATAAAAGATGTTCTTTATCCAAGCTTCACAGGGAATTTATGGTTACTCATGGAGCTATTCTACTGAAGACTTGACCAACTTTAATATTTGTCTTATATCCCTTGGCACTGTTCATTCCAACTCAAGTCTGGCAACTTAGCATCACAACTGAATTGCAGATAAATTAGTCAATTCAGTTTAATTCAAAAAGTGCTGCAGTACCATGTAAGTCCTTTACACTGAGGATATATAGGACACCATCCTTCCCCTTAAGGAGCTTAAACAGTCACTTAGAGAGGTGCAAAGAATGTCTGAATTTGATATCTAACACTGCAGAGCATTCAAATAATAAGAGTCTATAAAACAGTAAAAGGTCATGACAGTGGACTATGTAGATGAGAATGGAAAGAAAGCACTTAATGGGAACATGAACTTGTTCTAAACCTGGAAGGCACTGGAGGAGCTGACAATGAGGAAGGATGGTGCAGGACTTTCCAAGTAGAAGTGACAACAAGGATCAGAGGCTATGAATTAGATCATTGCCTTTATGTCATTTGGAGAAACAGAAGAGAAGAATCCTGTATTCTGTCAAGTTTTTTGCTCATTACCTCAATTATGGCTTGGATGAAACTTCTACTTCTTTTTTTTCTACAACCATCGTCTTTCTCATTGGTTAAATCACATAAAATTGAAGAACCAAGTAGTAAATGAATTTCCATTGGGCTGGTGGTTCAGGGAAAAAGGAATGCACTTTTGCTCGGGCGATCAGCTGGGCAAGGGTATGGTAACTCTAGACACCACTACAGATTGCCAGGGAGCAATGAAGGGTGAAAGGGACGGTTCGTGGGCCCTCCTCATAGCAGGAACAACACGACATCTTTGCCATAAATGTCTGTCACTTCCTTTCTGGCCTGCGGAATTTTCTAAATTAAGCCAGTCCCCTAAAATATTGCCACAGCAAGGTTTAGGGAAGATGCTCGTTACCAACTGGATAATCCTGCATGAATGTCCAACCTCAACAAAGCCTTAGACCATGTTGTTTTCACTGCTGTTACTTTTCTGAGTTGTTTCTCTCACTGTGTGGTCTCCACTGCCCAGAGCTTTGCTCTCAAATGTCTGTTTTGGGAAGAAAAAGAAACAAATCCATGTTGAAGTGCTCATCAAAAGGGTGTTTATGTGAGTAGGAGATTATTCCTAAATTCAAAATTCAGAATGCATCCAAAATACATCTGTAATGCTGGGATTTTAGACACTGTTAACAAGTTGACAGAATGGTTGTTTCATGTTTGCTGGGAGAGAGGGAAGGGGAGAGGTCCTTAAGCTGCCCTTAAATCATCCTATATGAGTAACACTCAGCCTAATTATAAGTTCAGCCTTTATTTCAGAACTCATCTTCACACAAGGAGGGAAAGATCTAGAATATTATGTTTCATGAGGACAAGGATTTCGTCTGATCATTATACCCCGAAATTCCAAAGCTATCAGACAGTTTACGTTTAGCAACTCACTGACCAGGTTTCCTAAGCCCTCCAGGCTGGGCTCTTTGAAGGGTGCTTTATACTAGCCCTAAGAAATATACATTACAGGCTTCCTTGGCCTTAGAAATTCTTCCATCTGTTGCATGGGTTTTCTCCATGCCTTCCTGCAATCATTTCAATTTCCATGACAGAAGAAAAAA
>NW_016107490.1:2581189-2773218 GCF_001604975.1 Cebus imitator
AAAAAAAAAAGAAGCAGCTGTGGTCTGTACCACAACTTGAAGTTTCATTGAATGTAGATTTTGATGTGTGAACCATACAATAACCCCAAGATGGAGGTGCATTTTTTATATTGAGGGTGAGAGACCAATTAGTAGCTCTAACTCCTTAAGCAGACGGTTATCATATGATAACAGAGGTGCCTGTCCTATCTTTTGCCATTAGAAAGTCATCTTTTTCTAATATCTTTCTCTGAAAAGCAAGGATATTATGCAGACAGATTGCGTGGCTTAGACATCTCTGCAAAGTTGAGTTTATAGCAGGACTCGTGGAGCCTGAGCATCTTGTTCTTGAACTGCTAGTCAGATTCAGCTCCTAAAAACTGGCTTCAAGATTAAGTACATGAATTCCAGGTGCAGATAGAGAAACTAAGCTGATAAAATGTTTAGGTTTTAGGCCCCACCCTAAACCTTCCCAACATCTCGAACCCAAAATGGTTGGCATACTACAGTTTGCCCTCAATTACTTGCAAGGGACCCTTCTCTTCTGTGGCTTAGAAACTTATGATATGAGGGAAGTTACATGGACTTGGAGTAGAGGGACCCAATTTGAATTTCAGCTCTGTGCTTTACAAGCCAGGTGACCTGAATCCATTTGCTTGAACTTCCCAGCCTGTTTCCTGTCCTGCAAAACTGAACTAATAATCACAGCTTTAGAGAGAGGTGAAGATTAAGTGAAATTGCAAGTGAAAAATCACAATGCCTGGCACTTTCAGCTTCCCCTCAAAGCACAGACTGGGAGAAACAGCATCACACTGAGCGCTGACAGAGAAGCTAAGGGTCAGGGTGTGAGATGATCTGGGTACTCCTGTCTTGATGCTCAGTGCAGTTGCTAAGAGCACTAACTCAGTAGTCTGACACATGTAGGTTTGATCTGTGGTCCCACCATTTGTGGGTTATGTGAGCGTGGGTAAGATTCAGAACTATTCCGAGCCTCACTGCCATCATGTGTAAAGTGGGGCAATACCTATCTTGTTCATAGGATTGATGTGACCATTAAAGGAGACAATTTGCATAATGAGTTTGGCAGAGGGTCTGGCCCATAATAAGCATCTTCTCCTCTTTCCCTTCTTCCTTCCCTTCCCCATTTCTCCTTTTTTCTTCTTTTTCTTCCCTTTTTCCTCTTCTTCTCCATCTACTCTTTGATATATTCCAAGCAGCGATCACTTTGAATAATCCAGAACAAACTGTACCACAACTTCTTCCCTGAAGACGCCCAACTTGCACCTGTGCCCAGAGAGTGAAGTGCCACAGTCTCTTGATAAAGAAATAAAGATGGAGGGAAGTCTTAGGACCTGGCCAGGGGTTGCTGTTTGCCAAGCCTTGGTTGGACCTGAATTCAAGTTCTTTCCCTCTTGGTGGCCCCAGCTCTTCAACAGAAGAGTGGGGGAGTGAGTCAGGATCTCCTACAGTTATAGCAGACTAAGGCTCTGTGGAGAGCTCTCACATGTCTGCTCATGCAGTCCCATCTTCTGAAGTTCCCCCACCTCTCTGGCTGTGAACACCCCGTGCAAGGATTAAATTTGAGCTCAAAATTTAATACAAAATTTAGTACAAATGGTAGCATTGTAGTACTTGCCAAATGTTTACCAAATAAACAAACGCACATTGAGAGTGGACCATTCAAACAGGATTTACTGGGAATCTGCTCTGGTCCTCACGACTTTGTACAGTCTATCTTGGTCTCTCAATCTTCTGAATTTTGCTGGTCCCATAGTGTATGCACTACCATTTAATATTTAATTTTTCCACCAGCTTCATCAAAACAAAAACTTTGATTTAATATTAGTCTCAATGGCTTCCTAGCCTAGTACCTAGTGCTTTATAAGTGTTTCATAAAAAGGTCCTAAAAACCTGAGTGATTAAATTTCTGAAATGTTTAGCTTATAAGAAAATTTCAGCTAACTAGATAGTAGATCAGTGAACTATTTAAAAAGGCAAATAATTTTGTACTTTCCAAATATTATGTACAGCATTTAGCACTGGGTACAGATGTAGTGGGTACTCAAAAAAAATACATGTTAGTCCTTATATTACAAACTTTATCTCTGCATTTACAATGAAATTCTTCTGGACAACTCAAGTACAAAAGAATGATCTTCACAAAATCACAGAGCTAGAACTGCTCCTAAGGTCTAAGAGACAAGGACCATCCTTTTAAATAATTCTTGGAAAGACCGTAGAAAGAAAGTGGCTCTCCAACTGTTTATTTAAAAAGTGACCCAAGGCCCATATGCTTATAAACAAGCAGTTCAGAAACCCATTTCCTTACCACCATGAGGAACTTTCCTCTATCCCCAACACACACACATGTTCCACCCTTTGAGGACTTGCCTCCTTCCCTCGTTAAGTGTTAGAGATGCGTCGGGGTGAGGGAGGAAGGGACAATCTATTTTCTGCATTGAGCCCTGTACCTGCTCAAGGGATAGTTCAAAATCTCTATCTAGGCTTGCTATGATTAAAGTGGACATCATCATAGTTGTCATCATCATCATTATCTACTTCATCTCCTTTTCCTCCTCCTCCCCTTTCTCTTCCTCCTCCTCCTCTGGCTTCTCTTCCTCCTAGTCCTCCTTCTGCTACTCCTTCTTTATCTCATTCATCAGTGTTCTTTTTCAACAAATGACTTACACCAAAGCATGGGCTACAAACAGGTGTACTACTTCTGAGGAATTAGCCCATTCACAATAGCCCTGAAAAATATCCTGGCCCTTGCTGGAGTAGACACAGGTCTTTGACAGTGTGGAAATATCATCCTGCTTCTTCTTGGTCTGCAAGCACAGCCTGCTTTTCTTCATTTTGTCGGAGGACACAAAAACTCAGTGTCTCTTTAGTGAAGAGGGAGATCCTGGGACAAGGAAGTGCCTGTCTCTGATTAGATACTGAGGAAGAGAGTCCATTGATTGACTTGTCATCAGTAACTTAACATATGAAAGAAAATTCCTGAAGGCCACACCTCTAAGACTGCTGGAGGCCATCCTCCCTAGGGCAAGGCAATTACAAAGCATACATGCAATGAAAACCAGAGCACTTTTTATCCCTTTCCACATCTGTTGAAAGCCAGCTGGGCATTCAAGGGGTTAAGCCTGGATCAGCCAACTAAGGAGGCCAATTCTGCCTGTGCCTACCACCAGTCAAGTCTGTTGCTGAGGGCTTTAGACAGCTTATACTTTCAACTCTGCACAATCATTTGTTAAAAATAATCACTCCAAGTTTACAGTGGCATCAAACTGATAATTTGAAAGTGTGATTGCTTCCCCAGTTAACTTATCAATTCCTTATCTTTAAGGGTGGAGACACATAAAGAATACTGTATATGAGCAGATCAATTATTGAGTTTCATTTCTTTTCTTCTTTCTTTCTTACAGATTATAGCTCTTTTTTCCAGTAAATTTTCAAATTATATCAAATAATGAATGATTCATTTGAGCTTTTTTTCTTTCCTAGCCAGGATTACTTTAAGATTTGATGGGTGCCATATTCCTTTAATGTATATGCACATAGATACCTTTCTTCAATAATTGCTAAGTGCCAGGTATTGTGCTAAAGGCTTTCAACATATTCTCTCATTTTTTTCATGGTTTGTTTCATCTATATAGGAGGCTAAAGTAGAAGAGTTGGCCCTTTCATGCTGTTCCTAGGTTTTATTTTTCTGCTACGATTAGGCCATTTCTCATCATCTCCACCTAAGGCTGATAAGCTTTCAAAGAATGTATTTGCCATATTTCTTCCCATTATTAAACTCATAGCTGTGTGAAGAAAATCCTATTAAATAGTACTTGTCAGTGTTGGCCCTGCTTTATCCTGGTATCAAGCTAGACACACCACACAATGATTTCAAGAGTTGCCAGCAGCTCTACCTGTGAGAGTACTAAGATGATAACATGGCAATGAAGCTAAAGCTTGAGGTGAAAATCCTCCATTCACACCTTTCTCTCTCTCTCCCCTACCCATCCATCCACCCATCTGCCATCCATATATTTGTCAAACAACAGTTGAATGGCTACTACGTGCCATCTCTACTTTCAATGATCTTCCTGTCTAGAGCAGGAGGAAAACATGATGAAAACTAATACAACATAAGGCACAATAAGGAAAAGTTACATGAGGAAGAACAGATCAAGGAATGGTTGATTCTTACTGAGGAGACTGGGAATGTTTTCACAAAGACTAGGCAGAGTCTTAAAACTTCAAAGTAACACTATTGATGTGTTCCAAATGAAAAAAGCATCCCATGTTCAATATCCAATAGTCAGTATTTGAATATATAAAAATAGACAATATTTGAAAATATAAAAAAGCACACACAAAAAAGTCCTTTATAATTCAGCCATCATTTCTTCTTCTACTAACGTGCATTACACAAAATCTAAGTCTCTTTCTCCATGCTTCGAATCCTAGCCTCCAAAGGGTTAAAGGTACAATCCATCTGATTTCAGACTTATAATTTGTTCTTATATGAAGACTTATAATTTGCTCTTATATAAAGACTTATAATTTGCCCTTTACCCTCATCCAAACATACACAGAGCTTAAAACAACTAGCTCTAGAATCTAACTCGCTGGCTCCTAATCTCAGCTCAATCACCAACTGACTGCAACCATAGACTAGTTATTTAACCTTTCTGTGTCTTATTTTGCTCATATGCAAAGTTAACAAACAAGTATGTTGTAGGTCTATTTTAAGAATTAAATGCAAAAATAAATATCAACAGTTCCAGGACCATAGTAAGCTCTCAATAAATATAGTAGTAGTAGTACACATAAATATAGAGACATATACTTTGTTTCAAATATAGAGACATATATTTTGTTTCGAAAAGTAAAATCAGGCATGTAGATTATACTGTGTATGTCTTATAATTAATAACTTATGCAAATTTTCATAAAATAGTCCACATTGGTCAATTTGATTCTCTTTTCAATTACTATATTGTAAGATTATTCCAGAATTTATTTAACCAATTCAGATTGTCACATAAAAACCTTTTACCTATATTTATATGCATTTCTCTTAATATTTGTGTAGGACAGTGATATGGTTTGGCTGTGTTCTCACCCAAATTTCATCTTGGATTGTAGCTCCCATAATCTCCCTGGGAAAGACCTGGTGGAAGGTAACTGAATCAGGGGGGCAATTTTTCCCATGCTATTCTTGTGATAGTAAATAAGTCTCACAAGATCAGATGGTTTTATAATGTGAATTTCCCTTGCACAACTTCTCTTGCCTGCTGCTATGTAAGACATGCCTTTGCTCCTCCTTTGCCTTCCATTATGATTGTGAGGCCACACCAGCCATGTGGAACTGTGAGTTCATTAAACCTCTTTTTCTTTAAAAAACTATCCAGTCTCGGATATTTCTTCACAGCAGCATGAGAAGGGACTAAGACAGACAGATTTGTGTAGAACACCTAGAAGTGTAGTATCTCTGTCATAATGTATATATAATTAAAATTTTCATTAGAGATTAACAAATTCACTTTCAGTAAGTTTGCACAATTCAAAATCTTACTGATTCTCTATGACAGAACCCATTTCCACTGCCATCACCAACAGTGACTTTTTAAAAATAGTTTTATTGGCATGTATTAAAGTTTTGTGAAATGAATGAATACTGAGTTGTGGGAATTATCTGTGTGAAAGATTTTAAATGGCATATGGTACATCAAAATTTGAATAAAATACTCTAACTGATGAGACATTTTCATGTTTACTGGTCATGGCTTAGTATTCCTTGAAATGCTTATCTTTTGTCTTTATTTCCATTTTATTTCATTTTCTTACTGATTTATGGTCTTTATATGTTTGACATATTAATCCTATAAAAAACAAGCAAATATGTTCTTGTCCTCTCTTATAACTCAATTTAATGTTGAGTAGAATTCTGATGGGTAGGAGTTGGTAAGGAATTTCAAAAACGGAGCCTCAAGAAGAAGGAACAGCATCTACAAAGACACATAGCTTCTAAATGGAAGCTAGACTCCAAAATATTGAGTAGAACTTTGTGGCTGAAAAGTATAGGGATATAAAACTAGAAAAGTATTCACATATAATCAGCTTTGAGTGCCATCCTAGGAAATGTGAGCTTTATTATGAAGGCAAGAGGAAGCCACCAAAAACTAAAGAGCAAAAGAGTGACAGGACCACACTATGAGTCCTTATTGTGAGTCAGTGTTCTTAAACTGTTTAGAATCAAGACAAAACCACCATGTTGCCAAGTTCTGGGTGGAAACTCCAGTCCTCATTCAGTTCTATAGGAAGAGTGGTCCCTAGAGTTGCACAATGCAAGTGTTGGTCAGGAATCCTTTGGAGAGTCTAAAGAAAGTCAAGAAATCTCAGTGGAACTTACACTCAAAAGAAAAAAAAAAAAAACCTTTGCATTTAATGTTGAGTTTTCAGAGCTACAATAAAACCCACCCACTAACCTCTTCAAGCTCAGTTACTTAAGATTCTGAACCCCTGCTCTGAGGCTTTTATGTAACACTGGAATTTACTACTCATGGAACTTCAAACTATCATACGGTTAGGGTTAAAACAAACTTGCATATTTAAAATTTTTATCTTGAGGCCATGGAAATGCACTCTGTAAGGCCAAGCCTTTCTTGGACAGCATTTTAAAGCAGTGATGTTCAATAGAAATATAATGCAAGTTACAAATGTGAGCCACAAATGTTAAGTATAAGCTTTCTGGTAACCACTTAAAAAAAGTAAAAAGAAATAGATAAAATTAATTTTAATAATATATTTATCTGACCTAATACATATATAATCATTTCAATATGTAATCAGTATGAAATGTTATTAATTAGATATTGTACAATTTTTTAAAACTATAAGTCTTTGAAATGCGATGTGTATTTTATACTGACATTGCATCTCAATTCAGACTAGTCACATTTCAAGGCCTCAACAGCCACCTGTGGCTAGTGGCTACCATACTGGACAGCACCATTCTGAATCATCTCTCTTAATATCCTTTTCTCTAAATTAAACCGATTTTCTTCCCACCATATTCATTTAAACCGAATTAGGCCACACTAAACCTGCTGATTCCCATGTCCCATCAAGCTTTCTTCTTAGATATTCTTACTAGATGACGAAGGCACAATAGTCAGTTTTCTCTCCCTAGGTCATTTTACTTTACTTTTGGCATCCCATTGCAGAATGGGAAATGTTAATCTAGTGGGGGAAAACAATCAAATTTCAGGGAAGAATAAAAAATAGGGAATAAAACCATTCAAATATCAGGGAAGAAGAAAAATATTTCTTTTAAAACAGGTAGGGTTTTATAAATCGCAGCATTTTGGGGAACACATGGCCCTAGAGTGAGCTCTTCATGCAGCTCCTCTCTGTCCCATTACAGGGAATTCCAAAATGAGCATTGCCTGCCTGAGCATTTTCTTCACACGTTAGTTCAGATTTTTGAGACAACAATTAGTGAAGACTCTGACAATCCAGGGAGTCATAAGATGATAGGCTCCCAGGCTAGACCTGTTTATCCAGGTCAACTTACAACTGGGGGAAAAAACACTGAGCTTCAGAAATGTTGTCTACAGATAAATATAATATTCCCAGAATAAAGGTTATTTGAGAGATAGTGAGCGACATGATAACATTACTCTGATCCACAAGCCTAAAAATTTAACAGGAACTTCTCTGAAAAAAAAAAAAATTAAATATGACTCTATAAATTATATTGAATTGAAAAATAGATGCTAATGATATCTGAAGAAAAAAGAAAAGCAGAACAGCACCTCAAACTGTTTCTTATTTCTAACTCTGTAGAGATAACAGCATTAACTACATCTGACAACATTAAAAGTAACGCAGGGAATCCTCCTATGACCCCATTGTCACTAAAAGCCATTGGATTTGCAAGGGCTCAGACACCAACAGACTTGGGGAACCTGGCTCAAGTTCAAAACCTAGGAACTCTCTGTTCTTTCCTTCCAAGTGGAAAGAAGACACGCTTGGTAGTGTCACGATTGCAGCTATAAGCGGCAGCCTTCTAATTAAAAATAAACTGAGTCCATTATTTCTATTTACAGCTTTTCCATAATTTAGCAGCAATGTGACGATAGAGAGAGATGTTGGAAGCATATGTTTAAAAATCTCAAATGCTTTGGAGAGCACCATTAGAGTAAGCATCCTGTGAATGTGTTTCTTTACCTTCAATGCCCATCTCCAAAGGGCTCTCCAAGCTGGGCAGGGCAGCTCTTGCAGCATAGACATGCTTCTCATCAGAAGGAATGGCTCAGAAAAGACACACTACAATTAAATTAGTAACTAGAAAGAGGCATACTTTTGACTCCAGACATTCCCTCTTGCAGTATGCTTTTCTTTTTTCCCATGGTTACTGAAAACTGGTAAAGGGAGGGAAGGAGTTACAGGCAAAAGGAAGTTGGAACAGGAAAGAAGAACAGGACTTTCTGGGTCACATATTTGGTTGGATTTATACATGCAAAATGTTGAATAAATATTTTCTGGATGAATCTTCTAAAGACCAATGGCCATCTGCCAGACACTTTGAATGCATGTGATATTGTGGGACAACCATGGCAGAGTTTCTCAACCTCAGCAATAGTGTCATTTTGGGTCAGACAACTCTTTGCTGGGGACTATAGGATGTTAGCAGCATCCTGGCCCCTGTCCAATCAATTCTAGTAGCACCCCTGGCCCTTCCCAGTTGTGACCAATCTAAAATGTCTTCAGACATCACTCAATGTACCCATTACCCTGAGGGCAAAGTCTGGCTGAGAACCTCCGGTACATGACAAGCCTTCATCCATTCATTTATTTGGTAGATCTGACTCTTACGTATCCAGCACTGATCAATATACTTGTCCCTTCCCTCAAATGGTTCCCAGTTGAGGGTCAGAGAGAATATTTAAAGTTATAAGACACAATAGTATGTAGCTTGATTCATAAAAAGTAATTGGGCATTCCTTTTTGAGGATTATTATAAAATAAGCCTTTAACTTTAATTGAAACAAAGGTTATACATTTTGAAAAGTTCTCAAAGAAAAGCTATTAAGCTTGGTGCAGGTTTCTGCTTTGCTAGTGGCTCACATATTGAAGACAAATTTGAAGGCTCCCAGAGAAGAGGCAAGCCTGGCCCCTATCCATCTTTGCTGACTTCATAAAAAACAAGGGTGCTGCTTTGTGACCTGCTGGGCCCTACAAGAAGATTGTGTAACATGCAGCATGCCTACGATCCAAATAAACTCCCAGATTATTAAAAGGATGTTTTTTTTCCCTTTCGAGGTAAAGGTGAGTCACTGGAGCTTTTTCCCTGTTATTAACCAAGCACTAGATGTACAAAGCTTAGATGTTAAAAGGCATTAGCCAAGGCATCCTGGCCATCGAGTTTGGAGCAAATGCAAAACTTGAGGGGGAAGTTGCATTACTCACAAAGCAAGTAAACAGCCTGAAACATTAGAAGCCGAGTATACAAACCCATTCAAATTTCTATGACCAAGTAACAAGGAGGTGTAGCCAGCTTCCTGAGCATCTGAGGTCAGCCTCTTCCCAGTGTAATTCTAAATAGAAAATGTATATATATGACTACTAACTTACCTTGACCCAGAACTGCCAATGAATCTCTACATTCTTTCAATAATCTGGGTGTTTTTTTCCACCAAGAAGCACGATATTTGTAGCACAATGAACCAAGCCCCCTCCTGAGCTCTGGGTCCACCCCCTACCCCTTAGAAAGCAGTGCAATCCTCCTCACCAACTCCTAAACAGGTTGGCAGCCTTTGGGGAAAACGATCAGATCATTTACAGCAAATTCAAGTTCAAAAAGTTTGTAAGGCTGATAAACCCATCAAAGGCACCCCAAAGCTAGAATCATACTGTTTCTATAAATTTTGAATGACATTTTCCAACACAGATTAAGCTGACAAGAAAAGTATGAGGAAGGATGGAGATGACTGTTTCAAGCCAAAATGAGCCTGAGTCTTTGTGACACCCTCACCAATGGGCTTTTGCTTCCAACACTGTTGCTTCAGCCACATAGAGGAGCTTCTCAGACCACCATTCAGTGACCATACTTCTCAGATATTCCCACCTATTTCCTGCTAAGATAGACCTTAAACACCCAGAAGAGGACAAAGGACACACACAAGCTGGAAAACACTGCTGCCTCCAGTTAAACAGACTTTGAGAAGTGCTCAGGAGGTTTCTCCCACTGGAGCTAGAGTAAGACAGGCTGGTAATGGTGTGGGTGTCTTGTGGGTCATTCTCTATTGCCTTATCAATTGCACCTACATAACAGGCCTACTCCTGGGAGAAATGTCATCTCATGAAGAGTTTCACCAACTTCCTCAGGACATGATACTCTTTTTGATTTTCATTCTACCTGTGGCCTGGACATTGAGAATGAACCTGGTCAGATTCTAAAGTCTGCCACCTCACGCTTCCTTTTCCTCCAGGATCCAGCCAAGGGGTCTGCATCATTTCACTGCCTTCCTTAATCTGAATTATCTGGATGTGTTACTGCTTCCTCACATTTTTAAATTTTGAATGAGAAGCTATAAGAAGAGTAGGCTGAAAGGATGACTAATGGTGAAGTTTTGTCTGTGGCAGAGGGTAGAGACAATCTGACGACTTTAACCACATCATACTTGAAACTGCCACAATTGATCACCACCTGAGGCCCACCAACCTGTGTGTACAAGATGCTTACTGTCTACCAAAAATCCCTGCTCCACTTCCACAGTGCACATTTTTCATAACTGATACATTGGCCAGTCTCACTAGGCAGAATGTACCCAGCCCCAACCCCAACTCCAGCCCACTCCCTACCTTCATTAGATGGGGTCTGAAGGGGTTTTTAGCAATGGAATGTGAACAGCTCAGTTTCGAGACTTTGAAATGCTTTCTTCCTCTGTCTGCTGGCCTGTTATAGGGATTCTGAGGCCTTAAAGGATGGCAAAACCATAAAATGGAAGAAGCCTAATCCTATGTGGGAGAGATCTTCCTGCCAACCAGGAATGCGCACATAGAATTGTTATATGAATGAGAAATACGCTTTCAATGTGTTCATGAAATTTCATGATTCTTCGTCAAATTAGCCTAACCAGATGTTAGCCTAACTCATGCACCAGGCCAACAGAGTATGAAATAAAGGGGGGAAATAAACCTATATTTATGAGTAGCTACCAATATTTATTGAGAATGGATCTATAATACGTAGTTATTCTGTCCTTCCCTTTTATGCAAGTTCTCTAGTGTCTTATCAAATTCAAGTCCATTTATCAAACTTCTGCTGAATACTTCCATTTTGCCAGGATCTATGCTGTTTTGGGGACAAATTAATGAGATCTGAAAATCAACCCCTCAAGAAACTCCCATTTCCTTTTATCCTTTGAACAATTTGATTCTAATATTATCTATTAAGCACCAATTATATGCTAGACACTGGACTAGACCCAGTGATACAAATACAGTCCTCTGCCTTCAGAAGCCCATTCAACTTCCATTTCCAGCTTCATTCTACGACCCTTTCTATAAGAAAAAGAGGATTTGGCATGTTCTGACTCACACAGAAGGTAGAAGAGCACATGCAAAATCTTCTGATGGTTGGACAAATTTAGCAGCATGGATATTTGCAGATATACAATTTGTGTCATATTCCTATTTATGTATGCATCCCAGGCTCTGTTGCTTAGTAGTTGCTACTCTCATACTCATTTATGTTCTTCTATAGCTAATAATTTATTGCAAATCTAGTTTTTAACAATGTAAAATAAAGCTTCCATGCAGTACTAATTCCTGTCCTAATCAAGAGTCCAAGTGTTAGCTTATGTGCTCTGTAGGTTCTTCTATTGTGCTGCCTACAGAGGGTGGGTCCTTCTAACTCTGCCTTCCATTGGGATGACACCGACCTTTGGTAGGCCAATTTCCAGCTGTGGAATCAGGCAACTTAGCCTGATTTGAGTCCTGCTTTGTGATCAAACCTTGGAGAGGCTTACTGATATGTCTACATGGCCCAGTAGAGTTCCAGACAAATGACAGGCACTGGCTGTGTTTATGTGGAATAAATAGATGAAAGATGGGTACCTTATTAATTTGACCCTTCAGAGATTTGGTTTCCCCTTTGTGAGATACATTGGCCAATTGCTACTACTACAAAGAGTGTTTGCTAGGGATATAGAAATGGAATTTACTGTTGAGGTCCAAGAATGACAAATCGGTCTACTCTGTCATGCCAACTTTGATCAATCAAGAGGAGTTCCCAGGAACACAGTGGGAGAAGAATACTGAAAGTCAGTGGGAGATGATTACTTAGTGTACTGGTAATGCATACCATACATATACATGGTAGAGAAGTATGATAATGGGCATGCCAGGTAGTATCATCCCTGCAGCCGGTCCAACAGGGATTTTGGGACCTGGGTGTTCTCAGCTATAACATAAGCAAATGAGTTAACAGATAAAAGAGGTTATGGAAAATATCAAATAAATTTTAAAATGTTCAATGTTTTTGGTATGTAAGTATTTCTTGTCTATGGGAAAGGCAATGGCTCAAACGGCCATGGTTGTTCCTCCATTCCATTAGCATCCAGCAAGCACGGCTACCTATCACCTGCTCGTAACCAGTCAGTGCCTGCAGCTCACAGTACCCATCCCAGGCTGAGAGGGTGAGCTGTAATTCATATGTTGGGCTTTTGGAATCCATAATGCATTTTGACATAAAAACTATGATTTTGTGGTAACTTTGAACCCTAGGCCCCTAGGCTAGCTCATAAAAGTTGATTTATGATAATATTACAATTAACCTAAATTTTGGGTCTAGGCAAAGGGCAAAGGAACATGTAATATATAAAAAAAAAAAAAAAAAAAGGAGGAAGAGGAAGAGAATGTGCTTTCTCTCATTTTCTGGTCAAAGGGCTGGCCTTGAGCAACATTTGGAAATGGAAGAAATTATTTTAGCCTCATTTCCACCTTATCTCCTCAATGTCTCTTCTGCCATCTGTTGCTCTTCTCATACGTAGTTCCTCTAGAGCATTCTAAACCCCACACTGTCTAGGTCCACCTAGACTTGGCTTCTAACCTCTCATGATGCAAAACACCCTGTGTCCTGTAATCAATCAAAAGTTTAGCTAGGACCTAGTGCAATGGCTTATACTTGTAATTCCAGCACTTTGGGAGGCTGAGGTGAGCAGATCCCTAGAGGTGAGGAGTTAAAGACCAGCCTGGCCAACATGGTGAAAGCCCATCTCTACTAAAAATACAAAAAAATCAGCCAAGGGTGGTGGCACACACTTGTAATCCCAGCTACTCAGGAGGCTGAGGCAGAAGAATCGCTTGAACCTGGGAGGCAGAGGCTGCAGTGAGCAAAGATCATGCCACTATACTCCAGCCTGAGTGAGATTCTGTCAAAAAAAAAAAAAAAAGTTTACCTAGATTTCAGAAAGAAAGCAAATTGGATGTAGCAATTTCATGCTAATGTGTAAATGACTTATAGCCTCCTATCTTTTCCAAAGGAATTTACCTTCTTAATGAGGTATTATGGAATCAAACTGAATCTCCAATTAGTTGACTTCCCACCAGCATCACAGCAAAATTAATTTTTCCACAGGAGGTGAGAGAAGGTATCTGTAAGGAGGAGGACCACCTCAGAGTCAAATAACTATGCCCCATATCTGTCCTTGTTCTGTTTCTCCCTTCTCCAAGGCAGCTCCCCGAAACTGTTACTTTCTTTTCATTATAATGTCTTTGTTTCTATTTCTGACTTCATATGCTCTCTGTAAACTCCCAAGATTTTTATTAGCCTCTATCACAGCAGAAGTAGAAGATAATTCTGTTGTCTTTCTAGATGAGATGAGCCACCATCCTCCTTTAAGCACAGGAACTATTTAGAGTTTTGTTTGTAAGTCAGGAAATGCATGTATTCACACACTCCCTCCACACACACACCCCAAATAAATGAAAAATAAGGCAAACCAAGACTCTGAAAATCAACAGTGTAAGCACAGTTAACAGAAGGCACATGTCAGAAAATTGCTGAAACAATAAAATGGAAGGCCCTCACCATTAAAATATGTTGAAGTAGAAAGCGATGCCCTAAAGTTCGTGTCTTTCTCTGTCTCTCTCCCTCTTCATGTTTTGCCTTTTTCAGTGCTATGATAAGAAAATAGGCCAGTTCCTTATATTAAAAACAATTAATACATTTTCTTGATGATTTATTTGCCAATGTCTGAATTGGATTTCTAACAAATAATAAAAGAAAAAAGATTAAAGGTGCTCTTGCTTAAGCCAGACTAAAATGAACTCAGCCAAAAAAGGAAGAGTTTTAGCAAAGAAGTAGGCGGGTGTTCTTAATCCCCCTTTTCAGACAGAAGAGGCCACTCAATAAGGTCATGACCTCCTGACCACTGACTGTAAGAACTTTTCATTCTACCCTCTTTATCCAGGTGCAATAGAAGAGAAACTTTTATCCCAGTCCCTCCAACCCTTCTGTTCTTCTCCTCTTGTCTCCTTTTCCCTTCTTTGAGAAGTCCATTGGAGTCTTCGCACACCCTCCATTTCCCATCATGCTGTGCAAAACAGTACCTGGGGCAGCCTGCAGAGCTTGAGAATGGTCCAAAAAAAAAAAAAAAAAAAGAAAAGAGGAGGGAAGCTGGCGATTGGCTGGAGAGGAGGTAATGATTTGTAATTGCAATACTTTCATTACTGTCTTTTAGCTCTTTCCAGAGTAATGTCAAGAGCTTCGTCTTTGTAGTGTTATTGGCATTTTTCATCATATTCATGAAGTGTGGGTCAATTTTCTTCAAAAGGCGCACTTCGCCAACTTGCCACAGAGACAGACAGTAATAAATTCTACTAGTGCACTGTGAAGGCTTCGTAGCTGCAAGCAACAATAAAAAGCAATGAGCTGGGTGTCACTAAGTAACTCCAGTTTACACTGCATTTTCTTCTTTTATTGAAAACTCAGAATATGAATTTATTAATGAATACACAGGCATACTTTGAAGGGGGGGTAGCAGTGCAGGAGGAGTTGGGGGGGGTGAGACACCATGTCAATTTATTTGGTATTCACACTGTGTGTGCCTATATTGTATTGTTCCATCATTTCATGGCCAGGCTTACCTTGTTAGGCTGTGGCCCTCCAGAAAAAACCCGAGCTCATATAGCAACACCTTGACGTGGATCTACAGCTGCTCTCACTGTGCCTGTCTCACCTTTAGCCCCGGCTGTCTACTGCCGCCTTTCATTTTCCGCATTCATACATCAATAAGCTTTGCATGCTGACACCTAATTTTGCAGGCTACTTTGGTTATGGAGGCCGTGTTTTGCATATCACTACCCACCCCCTTCTGACACCTACTGCCTTTAAAGGGAAATGAGAAGAAGAGAGGAAGAGGCAGAGAAAAGAGAGAGGAAGAGAGAGCAAGAAAGAGAAAGCTTCTTTTCTTCTCTGCCTAATCAGAGATTTCTTTATATTTGTCAAAAGCAGATATGCCAAATCAACTTTAATTGATTCCTCGGCGGCGCTCACAGATGATTTTTGAAGGACTGGGCTTGTATTCCCAGACACACTGTTGTGTTTCCAACAAAAAAGGAGGTTTCTCCCACAAATCAAATTTTGATGCCAATTAGTTAGCATTTTCTATTCCAATTAAATTGGAGACTTGGAGACCTTTCTGATTTGGGAAGACTTTATATATATTTTATATTAAAAATGCCCTTCAGGGGCTAATAAGCAAGAAGGGAATGTCCGTGAGTGGCAGTAGGCACTGGGGGGTGGTGGACAGATAGGTGTTATGGGCATTTTCAGTTTCTTTTTCTTGTTTATTTCACAAAGGTTTGTTAAACCCATGGCAACCTGTTATATGACATCACAAAGGTTTTTACCTCGCAGTTAGGTGGCTAATGTCATTAGAGCTTTGACAACTCATAAAATGTAATAATCTAATAGTTTTTTTCCTGCTGTACCCCACACTTTAAAACCTCTGAGATCTCATCTTGCAAAAAGAGAATTGAGGATATAGGTGGAGGGGAAACAAGATCGACATTAAAAAGAACAGGCTGTGGCTGGATTTGAGAGATTTTATAAACAAAACAAATAAATAAACAACAGCACAAAATAAAACGGGGGAAAAACACAAATGCAATAGAGATGCCTCTATTCCCTTATATACACCTGTGAGCACATGACTGAAGATATGCCTGCTAATGACGTGTCATCAAGAATTTCTAAATCTACTAAATTAAGTATTTATCATGTGTACCAGAACACTTAAAAGGGAAGAAAATGTCAGTGTAAATCTAGTTGTAATTTTAATTTAACAGTAACTAAAATCAGTTGAAGCAGGCACAGTGTTTCTTTACTCTTTTCTTCTCCATCACATGTCCAACCCTGTTTTATGTTTCTCTTCTGCATGAAATCAGCCTCAAAAAGCAACAACAAAAAGGTGTTATTTGCGTCAAGGTCATTGTCTTGCAGGCAATCCTGGGGCAAAGGTAGAGGACTTACCTACAGAGTGTAAACTCCAATCACCAGTCTGTATCTTGACCACTTTCCTTCCTATCAGCATAGGCATGAGCTCAAGTTCAATGTCCTGTGCCCCTCTGGTCACACTCATAATCTCAGTACCCACATTGTATAACCTGAAGGTCCTTAAGGAAATAAAGTGCAATACCTAATGCCTAAACTATGAATAGCATGTGTATGGCACTTAAAACTTCCCAAACGCATTTTTCTGTTTTTACTCACTTATCCTCAGAACAACTGCATGATATAGGCAATGTGGGTACCATAGAGAAACAGGCTTAGCTGGGACCACCCACAATGAGGATGAAAGCCTTCTATGTCACAGCCTTAAGGTTCATCCTCGTAGGGTCCATGTGAATGAAGGTCAAATGAGATAACATGTCAGCTGTGACTTTAAACTGGGATATCAGCGCCACCTGGCTGACCCTAAAGCAAGTCTTCATTTTGTGTTCCAGTTTCCTTCCAAGATAACCTCATGTTTCTTCATGCACACGTATGTTCATAGCGGCACTGTTTACAATAGCAAAGACCTGGGACCAACCCAAATGCCCATTGACGGTAGACTGGACAAGGAAAATGTGGCACATATACACCATGGAATACTATGCAGCCATAAAAAATGATGATGAGTTCATGTCCTTGTAGGGACATCGATGAATCTGGAAGCCATCATTATCAGCAAACTGACACAAGAACAGAAAATCAAACACCACATGTTCTCACTCATAGGTGGATGTTGTTGAACAATGAGAACACAAGGACACAGGGAAGGGAACATCACACACTAGGGTCTTTTAGGGGGGCCAAGGGAGGGACAGTGGGTGGGGGTGAGGAGGTTGGGAGGGATAACATGGGGAGAAATGCCAGATGTAGGTGACAGGGGGGATGGAGGTAGCAAACCATATTGCCATGTGTGTACCTATACAACAATCCTGCATGATCTGCACATGTACCCTAGAACCTAAAAAAAAAAAAAGAGCACTGAGCATACTTTAGACAGTCTGAAATGTGCCCTGCAAGAATGATCCCATTAACCTCACAACTACCCTACTAGTACCCCCATTTTACAGATGAGGAAAATGATGTTCAAAGCACCTGAGTCCATTCCTTGAGGTCACACATTTTGCCATTAGGGCAGAGCCCATTAGGATTGAAACCTAGGTATCAGCCTGCGGTAGGCCACCTTCAGTCTTATCTCTCTTTGGAGTTGCCCAGAGATACAACAGGCTCTTCAGTAGGAATTAATATAACCAGAATTAATTTGAGTTTTAAAAAATCTGTTTTTTTAAATACCCTGCTGGCCCCCAGTAAGTGTGATTTTTGCATGGAAATGTAGTCCACTCCCACCATTGTTAGGGAGCTAAATAGTTTAAGGCTGCTCCCTTGGGTATAATAATCCTCAATTACCCCAGGTAGAAATAACTAAATGAGGAAAGTAAAATAAAATAACACAACAAAATAAAATAACAACCAGCCACAAAACCAAGAAACAAAGCAGTGTGCATGTAGAGACTGACACTCAAGTTCTAGGTACAATGAGCCAGATGTTAGTTCAAACAGTATGCGTACACCTGTGGGGTGTATTTTACCTATGGGGAGTATTAGACAATACCCAGTTAGGAAATCTTCCTGTGTGAGAGGGCTGGGTATGACATCCTCTGGACAGGCTCACCACCGGCTATAAAAAGAGGAATTACGAGGACGACTGAACACTGCTCGCATTCACAGGGTGCTGCACTGTATTGTCAATTAGCATGCGTGTTTCCATAATTGTTATACAAGGGGGAAATTTACGGTGTTAAATGGCCCTCAAATTCACACTTCCGTGTGAGTTTTTGTTTGGTGGTGTGTCTAGTATTAGCATGGATGATTGCCTCTGACATCTTTTTGCCTCTGATGACAGAAACCACTAACATAACAATGGGATGGGCACACCAGAGGAGAATGCTACTATTTATTCTTTAGGCTAAGTTAGATGCATAGATAGGCAGATAGACAGACAAACAGATAGATAGATAGATAGATAATAGGTGGGTAGATTATATAGATATAGAAAGATAGATTATATAGATAGATGATAGCTAGATACGCACATACATATATATTCATACATACATATGTGGGTATATAGACAAATTTTTTTCTTTTTTTACTTTTTTGTGTGTAAGGGGAAGTTTTTGCTGGTCTTACGTGTCTATCATTTCTTCATATTGGCCTCTTCTTATAAACTGAATGCAAATTCACATTTTCAAGTTTTATATGTCACATCTTGTGTATTCACTCATCTCCAAGGAGAACAAGGCAGGCCATGGCTGGAGGACTACATGGAAGATTTAGTTTAACCTTGAGAAGAAACTTCTTCAAAACAAAAAATCTCCAAGAGTTGTGAATTTCAAAGTAGATTAGTCCTTCATCTGTTTAGATAATTTTGGATATGGTGTGGTCTGAAGACAGAGACTGAACCAGATGGTATCTAAAAGTTATATTCAGTCTTTGATTCTGCAAACTTGTAACCTCCACCCCTCATACATACATATACACTCAAATACCACACACAGACATCATGCACATGCATATTCACTCACAAAAGAAATACCCAAGTTACAAAGTGAAGATCAATATAAAGCGCTTAACTGTTGGATAACTAAATGATCCACCATACTATAGAATGTAAGAATTAGAACAACCCTTGTTGATTAGAAACCACGTTCCTTTATTTTATAAATCAGTAAAAAGTGGTTCAAGGAGGTAAAGCTATCCATGGTTACATAGCAAGCTAGATGAATAATTATGTGTCACCATTTAGTTATTTCCAAATATTATGTTTACCCTCAAAGAAACACTATTTACTATTTCTACTGAAATTCAGAAAAACAGATCACAAGTACCAAGAGGTATTTATTTATTATTTATATTTCCACCTTGTCCCATAAATAACTTAAGATAATCAGAATGGCATTTACAAAGGAACTATGAAACGAAAATGATAAAATGTTGTGCAATGGCCACATCACTTAGATTAAATCCTTGTGTATTAGTTTAAAAGTCAGTTACATTATTCTATTAACCCATCTAAATTTTTAAAAGATAAATAAAATAAAATAAAATATAAATTAATCAAGATAGATGATGTTCCTGGACATTCACATAACCATAGCATTTCTGGTCATGGCTACTAGGTGAAAGGAAGCTGGTGGCTTCTTGCCTCAGTCCTCTGTGTTTCAAGGAAAGACTGCAAAGTTGTCCCCCATGGATCTTAGACTTTAGACACATCAATCTACAATACAGCCTCATGGTAAGGAGGCTTTTGAGTGAGAATAAACCCAATGACCAAGACAGGATTAGGTGATAGAATGACGCACAAGAAGCAAAGAATGTAGTTTCGTTTCACTTTCATTGAAGAGAAGAAAAATATTAAGTCTGACAATATCGGCTTTGTCAAATATATGAAACAAAGGGGACTCTCATACCTGCTGGTAAGAATGAATTGAGTATATTATGGCTTATGTAGGTGGTAAGCTGGGGGTTGAGATGTAAATTCAGAAGTTTCAATGTAAAGGTGGTATTTAAAGCCATGATATGAGTTAAGATCATCTAGGGAGTGGGTATAGACAGAAACAAGAAATTCCAATGTCTAGACTGGTACTCCCAACATGTAGAAGTTGGGAACTTGAGGAGTATCTATTAAGGAAGACTAAAAAAGAAGAAACCAAAGAGAGTGAGGTCTCAAGTGTTTCAGGAAACTTTTAGGACAAGTTATCAACTGTGCAAAGACTGCTGGTAATTCAAGTGCAAGAGGACAGAAATTGATCTGGCTGCACTAGCCACTGTTGGCTTAAACAAAATCACCCTTCTCAGAAGTTATCAGCTATTAATAAAAATCTTAGGAACTACATATTAATTATAATAATAACTATCATTTACTACCAACCCTGTGAGGGCCTATATATGCCAAGTGTTTTACATACGCTAATCTAATTTGGCCCATACAAGTATGGGAGGAGGAAGAATTGTCCAAAATCTTAAATGAGAAGATTTAGGTGCAGAGAGATTAAATTACTTATCTGAAGTCATCCAGCTAAGACATCTGAAATTGGGATGCTAAGTCCAAAATAAAATGCAGAGTTGCCAAAAGTGAAAGGCTAAATATCTGACATTTGGGGTGTTGTGAAGGAGATTGGAAGCAGCAGGCTTTGCCCATTTTCCTGAAGGCACAAACAGCTGCCACGAGGGCCAATTCACCCAGTTGGGGTGACCAGACATCTCTGGTTAGCCAAAGACCAAAAGACTGTCTTGGCATGCAAGGCTTTCAGTGCTAAATTGGGGAAGTCTCAGTCAAACTGCTGATGAGTGGTCACCCTCATCCAGTGAAACCTCCTTTGAAACGCCGTTCAGGGAGAAAGCAGCCGTTGTTACCTATCGTAGGTTTTACATTCTGTGTGAGCTTCCCTGGGGTGGTCCCAGAGCCTCTGTAGAATTCTGAACCAGCTTTTTAGTCTTTCCTCACTACTCCAACTAAATGGGACCCTGGAGTTGAAAACCAGGAGCAAGGTCACTCTCTCAGGCCTCTTTCATTGATGGACCTGTTCAATGGGCTCCCCTTAGATTCCTAAGGCAGCCCTCTGGGAAACCCAAAGGTGCGCCCCCAATGGTACCAACCCCTCAGCTCCCCTGGAAATTAACAGAAGCATCCTGGGCATACGAGGCCCTGTCAAATTCCCTCTGATCTACCCAGCTAATGAGGTCAAAATAGCTACGTCCATAAGGGATACATTTTCTCAATGGAGAGCATATGCCTCAGAAAACACATTGAAAATATTTATCTTTTCTCAGAGTACAGGCAGAGCAATATAGAATACTAGCTTGTAAAAATGCTCTTTGAAAAGCAGAAGAAAAAAAATCGTAAAGCATAGGAAATGAAAAGGGAATCCTCCCAAACCATGCTGCCAGTTGCCGTGCGGGAGATTTGCTCGTGCCATTTGGAAAGCTTTGTTACAGGCTCAGCTGATAATATGTTGAAGCAAACACACATGCCTCAGAGATCCTGGACCCCTTGTGGGTTTGAGAGAGGCCTGAGATCCTGGAGACACCTTCCAGAAGGGCCTGTACTGAGCTGCTAACCACTGACCATTGGCAGAAATTGGAACCCTGCAGAACTAGAAGTGTCTTAATTATATATGGTTCTTTCTTCATAGAAGGGAGGCTGTTCCAAATCACCCAAATCTCCAATTGACTCTAGACCTAAGGTTCTCAACCAGGATGATTTTGCCCCACCTCTGGGGACCTTTGGCAACATATGGCGAAATCTTGGGTTGTTTGCAATGGCAAGAGACGAACAGGACCATCTCGTAGGTGGAGGCAGGACTGCTGCTAACCATCCTGCAATGCACAGGACAGACACCCACACCAAGAGTTATTGGACCCAAAGAGCAACAGTGCCCAGGCTGAGAACTCTTGTCTAGATATTTCCTCTTATACCATCACCTCAGATTCACCACCGACAGAATACATTACATCGTCTTTTTCCAGACCTGCCTCACCTTCTGATACCTTAACTGATGTCATTAGTACCACCATTATCTTAGTCACTAGGTTAAAAAAATCACAGGTTTTTAAAACTTATTTCTTTCCTTTACTCCCCTCACCATACACACTTTCCCCATCTAATATTCATAAAGTATATGATCTTCCCAAAACATACTTTTCTCTTATTCTCACTTCAACCTCTACCAAATTAGTCAGAGCTTCCCATATTATACCTGAAGCTCTGTTTCTCCTTTTGGTGTCTCTTTATTCTAACCTGTATTGGTTAGGTAAGCTAACTATTGTAACAAACAATCCCAAACTCTCAGTAACTTAACACAATGAATGTTTATTTCTTACTCTTACTAAAGTCTAATAGGTGCCAAGAGAGATGAGGCTCTGGTCCATGCAGTCACTCAGGAACCCAGGCTCCTTGCAAATTGTGGTCCCACCATCCCACAGGATTTTGAAGTTCTCTCTCAGATCTTCTGCTTCTGACTGACAGACATGGAAGGGAATGTGTAGGATCACATTTTGTAGGCCACCTCTGGATGTGGTTCAAAGACCTTCCACCAGCATTTAATTGGCCAGGACTCATCACATGGCCTTGCCTTGCTGCAAGAGAGACTAGAAAAGCTGGTCTAACTGTACACTCAGGAGGAAAAGCATGCTGACTTTGGTGAATTCATGACAGTCTCTGCTACATATCTTTTCTGCACATTCCTGTCTGATTAATCTTTCTCAAATGCCATTTAACAACATTTGTACCACATTACCATTCTGTTTGGAAACGTTTAAAATGAGTCCCAATTATTTACCTACTAAAGGCCCAAACTGTATCTTCAATTAAAAAAAAAAATCTATTTTTTTCAACCACACCTGCCCCTGGTGCCCTAACTTAGTCACTGCAGAAGCCTCCATCTCTCCATGCTGCCTCCTGTGTCCTGTTCTGTATCTGTGTTTCTGGCTTTTCCCTATTCTGGAATACTTTCCTCTGCTTATGTGACTATCAGAACCCATAAGTCCCCACCCTTAACTACCCACCCAGACCTCTTATTCTCTGAACCTCAGTAACAAACAGCAATTGTGGACTAAGTTATTAAAACGTCTCAGGAGCTTGCGCTTAGCATGTATATACCAATCATTTCTCATCTGCACTATCTCACTTAATCTTTACGACAACCTACAGAGTAAGTATTACTGTTCTATATCCTACTTTTTCTTTTAAAGTGATGGAAATGGAGGCTCAGAGAGGTAAAGTGACTCACTGTCATTACACAATGGGTAGCATATACCCTCCCAGCTCACCCAGGCTGCCCTCAGACACATGGCCCCAGGGTCTTCTGAATTTCTGGTAATTGACAGCTTCTTATGAGTTCTGAAAGAGGGAAAGAAAATAATGCAAAATGGAGACCCTATCAGAAAGATGCCTTATTATGCTATAGTTATATAATAAGGGAAGAAATCACAGCCTGGCTGAGTCTCAGCCAACGGAGGGGAGCTGGGCAAACCAGGTTCCAGTTTTGGCATGGTGTTCCAAATGCAGCATCGGCAGTGCCAAGCAGGGACTCTGGCAATCAGCATGGAGTGTGTTCTTGCGAGATTATTTGGGCGGCAGGGACCTGGCAGGCCCAGCCACAGGGGATGCGGCCATGGGTTGGGAAGGTCAGAAAAAGAGGAGCTATGTACTCTGGAAAGGCACATTCACTTGCCAGAATGGGCTGTTGCTGCATGTGGGAATGTGTGCCCAGCCTGGCACCACCAAGGCAGAGGCATGAGCTGGCTTCCCTGCAAGAAGCTGCCCAAGACCTGCACACACACACACACACAAAAGATCCTTTCATGCCAACATTTCCTTTCCCTTCCAACCATATGAAAAGGAACATTTTACCCAGGTAGACTGAACTAGCACAGGGCAGGTTACCCACCTCCTTGTGCCTCAGTTCCTTCAGTTGCAGAAAGGAGCTAACGTACTACAGCACTTACTTCATAAAGTGGTTGGGAGGATTACATGAGTTAATGTAACATGTGCAGGGTGCTTAGAGCTAAAACTGTCATGATTGTTCCTGTATCTTGTAAAAAGATAAGGATAGTCTATACTCAGCTTGATCATGCATTTGGTTTTAGCTTTGCCATCACACGTCAAAAACCCAGCTAGATCAGCCCCTTCTTTTTTACAGAGCGTCATACCCCTTGACACTGGACAATTCTACCACACAATATTGCCCTACCTGGAGGTGAGAAGGTGAGATTGTTTGTGCAGAGCAGTGAGGATCACCAAGCCCATGGTACCTAAAAGCACCTCTATTCCCACCAGACATGAAACCTGAAATTCAACCACTAGGACAAGGTCATTCTGGCTTCAGAATATAGTTCTTAACTTCTGGACATAACAGATCTTCTGAAGAATTTGAACAAAGCTATGGAGTCACCCACACCCCTTCATACATATGCACACACAAATTCACATATGCATATACGTGAATCCCTTTATAATGCGGCACAGTTTCAAGAATTCAGGGACTCTCTAAAGTCTTGCCTAGTTTAATGGAGCTTGGTTTAAGGTCAACGCAATAACTACATAGATAAGTAACTAAATTTGACAGTTTTCTTAAATAGCAAGTATCTTTGAGAACTTTTTTTTACAATGAGCAAAGAAGTGGACATTGAACGTTGCAGGTTGTCTTATAAGGATAAGAATGAAAACAAAGGGTAGAGAACTGTCCTCAGTGTTACTGTGCCTCCTACTCCCTCATCCAGGATGGACAGGGGCTCTCATTGCCCATTGGTGAATCAAAAATCTCTTGCTTCTGTGCTCACAAAACTATAAATGGCACCTTAAGTGGACCTTGCTGGTTTGTGCCACTCAACTGCCAGCACTTCTGAGTCACCTGGGACTCACAGGTGACTCTGCTAATGTGTCCATCCATGTTGAGATGGCTCTTTTTTTTTCCCAACTCAACGAAGGAAAGGAGTGAGTTCTACTAGGAAACTACCATATCTCCACCCCAGTCTAGCCCCAGCCTCAATTAAAGGGTACTACACTCTTCAAGGGCATTACCACATCCTTGTAGACTATTAAATTCTCCTTTTCTGGGATGGTCAGGAGATTCAGGGCAAATCTTTAGATGAGTTCTGGAGTAGAAACCATTGAAACCCTATCTTCTATGCTTTCTCCTCACCTGCAGAGCCCAGAAAAGAAATCAGTTGCATACTCACAGCAACTTGCCCCAAGTAATGTGTTTTTAGGAGGGAAAAAATGAGGATTTTGGACTCTGCAGCTTCCCAGTTTTTCCCCCTCTGAAAAGGACACAGTAGGCAGCCCACAGCATTAGAAAATCTTGTGCTGGAGCCTGAAAATCAATTTCCTCTACAGCTCTGAGCCCACAAAGGGAAGGTTCTCCATGCCAGGATCTCAGCCCTGCACACAGAGGATGTATTAGTCTGTTCTGTTGATAATAAAGACATACTGAGAATTGGCAATTTATAAAGGAAAGAGGTTGAATTGGCTCACAGTTCCACAGGGCTAGGGAGACCTCAGGAAACTTACAATCATGGTGGAAGGAAAAGCAAACACATCCTTCTTCACATGGCAGCAGGAGAGAGAAGAATAAGAACCAAGTGAAAAGGGAATCCCCTTAGAAAACCATCAGCCATTGTGAGAACATACTTACTATCACAAAAATAGCATGGTGGAAACCATCCCCATGATTCAATTACCTCCAACCAGGACCCTCCCATGGCACATAGGGATTATGGGAAATATAATTCAAGATGAGATTTGGGTGAGGACACAGCCAAACCATATCATTCCACCTCTGGTCCCTCCAAATCTCATGTCTTCATATTTCAAAACAATCATACTTTTCCAACAGTTTCCCAAAGTCTTAACTCATTCCAGCATTAACCCAAAAGTCCAAGTCCAAAGTCTCATCTGATACAAGGCAAGTCCCTTCCACGTATGAGCCTATAAAATCAAAAGCAAGTTAGTTAGTTCCTAGATACAAGGCACTGGGTAAATACACCTGTTCCAAATGGGAGAAATTGGCCAAAATGAAGGGGGTACAGGCCCTATGCAAGTCCAAAATCCAATGAGGCAGTAATTAAATCTTAAAGCTCCAAAATAATCTCCTTTGACTCCATGTCTCATATCCAGATCATGCTGATGCAAGAGGTAGGCTCCCAATGTCATGGGCAGCTCCACCTCTGGGGCTTTGCAGGGTACAACCCTGTTCCTGACTGCCTTCATAGGCTGCACTGAGTGTCTGTGACTTTTCCAGGTGCATGGTGCAACTATCAGTGGATCTAATATTCTGGGGCCTGGAGGATGGCAGCCCTCTTTTCACAGCTCCACCAGGCAGTGCCCCATTGGGGACTCTGTGTGGAGGCTCCAAACCCACATTTCCCTTCTGTACTGCCTTAGCAGAGGTTCTCCATGAGGGCTCTGCCCCTGCAGCAAACTCCTGCCTGGACATCCAGGCATTTCCATACATTCTCTGAAATCTAGGCAGAGGTTCTCAAACCTCAATTTTTGACTTATGTGCCCCATAGGCTCAACACCACATGAAAGTTGCCAAGGCTTGGGACTTGCACCCTCTGAAGTCATGGCCCAAGCTGGACCTTAACCCCGTTTAGTCACAGCTGGAGCAGCTGAGACAGGACACCAAGTCCTCAGGATGAACACAGCAAGGGTCCCTGGGCCCAGCCCATGAAACCACTTTTTCCTCCTAGGACTCTGGGCTTGGGATGGGAGGTGCTGCTGCTAAGGTCTCTGTAATGCCCTGGAGACATTATCCCCATTGTCTTGGTGATTAACATTCAACTCCTTATTATGCAAATTTCTAAGCAGGCTTGAATTTCTCCCCAGAAAATAGGTTTTTCTTTTCTATTGTAACATCAGGCTGCAAATTTTCCAAACTTTAATGGTCTGCTTTCTCTTGAATGCTTTGCCACTTAGAAATTTTTCCTACCAGATATCCTAATCATCTCTCTTAAGCTCAAAGTTCCACATATCTCTAGTGTACAGGCAAAATGCCACCAATCTCTTTACTAAAACATAGCAAGAATCACCTTTATTCCACTTCCCAAGAAGTTCCTCATCTCCATCTGAGACCACCTCAGCCTGGACTTCATTGTCCATATCACTCTCAGCAATTTGGTCAAAGCCATTCAACAAGACTCTGGAAAGTTCCAAACTTTCCCACATGTTCCTATCTTCTTCTGAGCCCTCCAAATGGTTCCAACCTCTGCCTGTTACCCAGTTTCAAAGATGCTTCCACATTTCGAGGTATCTTTAAAGCAGTTCCCTACTCTCTGTGGTACCAATTTCCTGTGCTAGACCATTCCCACGCTGCTATGAAGAAATATCTGACTGGGTAATTAATAAAGGAAAGAGGTTTAATGGACTCACAATTCCACAGGACTTGGGGGTCCTCAGGAAATTTACAATCATGGTGGAAGGGGAAGTAAACATGTTCTTCTTCACAAAGCGGCAAGACAGAAAAGAATGAGAGCCAAGAAAAGGGGGAAACCCTTTATAAAACCATCAGATCTCGTGAGAACTTACTATCATGAGAATAGTAATGGGGATACCACCCCTATGGTTCAACCACCTCCTACCTTCCATGGCAGGTCCCTTCCATGACACATGGAGATTATGGGAATTACAATTCAAGATGAGATTTGGGTGGGGACACAGCCAAACCATATCAGAGGGAAAGTAGAAAGCTGCTACTTCTCAGCCATTGCTCAAGGCAGCCCAGAGATGAGATGAGGAGCAAAGGGTAAAAACAGTGTGGGGATGGAAGAAAGTTTCACCTTTCATATAGTATGCTGCTCCTGCTGGTATCAACACTCATATTTTTCTGCATGTGAAGCAAAGAACCATGTGAAGAGCATGGATACTTGAGGACTTTCTAAGAAGAGCTGTGATTTCAGAAAGTCAGGTGAAATACCCAATGTGGGAATCAAGTCAGATGGGTTCTTGAAAGGTGTTGTGTTCATGTGCTAATGTGTGCCCAGGCATATTTAAGAACACAAAGCTTGTGTTGCACAAGTCTTTGTATACCTGTATGCATATTTGCATTTGCACTCGAATTTTGTAAGGAATTGATGTCAGTGTCTATTTGCATATGTTCAACTTATATAGTGAGAGGAGAAAAGGTTTGTACAAAGCAAAAGCAGTATTTGCACAAAGCAATAGTGCTATTCTTCAGCACAGAAACATCCCACCTTCTCTGTCCTGTCCCTTTATATTTACCTGGGGAAAACAAAGCAAAACAAACAAAACACTGGGATCACCGTTCAATGGTGGGAGAGTAGTGCTTTTATTAAAAAATCAGAGCATTATTATATAAATCAGAGATCAGACAATGAAGACCTATGAGCCAAATCCGGCTTACTCTTTCCTCTCAACAATGAGAGAGTTGAGTAGTTGAGAGACTATAGAGACAATTCTATCCAGATCCTTGCTGAAGTTTGCCCACCCTACTACTGGCCTTGTCCTTTCAGCATCCACCCCATGCTTTACTAGTCGTTTCACTATGGCTGAAATTGACACAATGGAGCAGAGTCCCGTGTGCCTAGCTTTTTGACTTAGAATCCAAGTTCAACAGCGGAAAGTCCATGAAAGCTGCCATTGTGCCCTTTCTTCTGTGGTCCATGTTTTGGGTAAAGGAGCTGTGACTTTCTCCTTCAAATAGTGGAAATGTCAGAGGTAGGACAGACTTTAGCTAACCATGAAACTCTGAACCCATTACTTAACATCTCTACACCTGTTGATTTGATTAATAATTGCCAGGTCTTGCAGTCACCGCTTCTCCTGGAGAAAGCAAGGTGAATTCTGTTTTTAAGGATATGCTTCCTTTGGATCAATGTAAATAATCCTCCCTTTCCCATCTGTCTTGAAGATACAACTAAGTATAACTTAGAATCCTGGAGATCATTGCTTTAGATTCATAAAGTCACCCTGGAGGAGTAGTTTAAATACAGAGATCATCATGACTGTGAGTCATCACACCAGTCTGTGTTGCTGACAGACCTCGCCAATCACCAAAGCCTTTGGCATTAAGTAAACCTAGAGAGACAAATGCAGGTATACTTGGTCCTAATGCTTATAAGCTCTCACTGGCTTATGACTAAGAGGAATCAAAAGACAAAATATTTGGGATGGTGAGCAGGTATAAATTAATGTAGAGCACATCCTCTGCTAGTGGGAAAACCACTTTTTTCTTCTGAGTAGATCAAGATCCAGAGACCAGTTTTTGCTGGTCACTTAGCTGAGAACCTGAGGTATGTCATGGAACCTTGTGTATTTGGCTTCATCAAAGCTTAAATATTCTATGTGACCAACTTCCCTTTTGGCCACTAAAAGATTCCGGCCCATAATTTGTATAAGCCTTGAGCTTCTTTCCCTAGAGATGCTAAAAAACAAGGCCAGCAACATCTTTCCCATCCAGCTCTATTTCAAAGTTTCAATCAACATGTAACTAGATATTCCTTAACTTAACGTTAAAAAATAATGGACTCAGTGTCAGGCACTGTTCTGGAGAAGACAGAGGAGAAGAATTTGAGTGGTCCAGCAGGAAGTATGATCTCATCCTCTGGCCACATGTGTTTTCCAATGGCTATTCCTCCTACTCCTTCCAGAGCTGCAGCCTGGGGTATTCCGTCTGATGCTGCACGCTCTGTCTTTCCTAAAGAGACATTTATTATGACACAATGTGAGTAAAGATCAGAACCATCCACTGTACTCTGATTTGCTATAACTGCCACTCGAAATACTTCCTTCTCATTTATACACAAAATGAAACGCTTCAGCATGGCACTAATACCATCAAGAACCTTTCCAGAAGAGAAGGATTCACTTTCACTGTCTCTCTGCTCAGCTCGGATAGGAGGCTACCTGAGAGCAGAGGCTCCAGACCTCACCCTGAGGCTGCCTTAGAAAGCAGGGAATACACGCTTGGCAGTCATTTAACAAAGGGCAGAGCTGTTCCTCAGAGCCTGCTGATGACTGAGGAGGAGCAGGCACCCTCCATTGCTGATGTCCTCCAAACAACTGACAGGCAGATATAAATCAGTTTGTATACTTCCTTCCCTCTCCCCGCCCTTGTGTGAAGCAGGGAGCCCTCGCCTTTGAGAAGACGAGTCAAAGAGAGGCGAAGGGAGATGGATGTGTTCTGGGCACACTGATACTTCAGTGTAAAATTAAGAAAACAAAGGCCAGGGGGAAATGAGGCAAGCATTTGTCAGAGAAAAGATTTCCTGTGGCATAAAACTGTATTTACAATAATATACCTTAAGGAGATGCACACACTCTAATCCAATTGCATTAGCCCTTCCACAGGCAGGTTTCCCATAAAGCACTGCACACGCGAAGCTCGGTTCACAGTCGCTCAGTGGCTGCATCTATGTAGGCATTCTGGCTCTGGATAGAGGAGTGTTCCTTGTCACAAAATGATGGGACCCCTGAGCCACCTAAGAAGGAAGCACATGAGGAACTCTGGGCCAACCAGTGTTAGTTGTCTGGATTTGGCAAAGAGCAAAGGCAGCTTCATCCGAGCAGGAATCTGGTCAGTGGCACAGGAACACATGCAGGCTAAGCTGTGTGTGTGGTCAGCTACAGTTCCCAGAAAGTCATCATGGATGCTACACTCATTCTGCCATCTATGTGAGTCTGAGAAGTCACTGGATGTGCCTGTGTTCTCATTTCTCCCTCAGTGCAATCATGGACAGGAATTCTCCCCCACCCCAAATTATTTTCCTGGGAATATTTATGAGGCTATTCTTTGGCCTTCTCTGTGAAGGTAGCATCATTCTTACATGGGGATTTTCTTTCTGAGCTAAAATAAACCTTTCCCTATTAGTACAATCATGTGTTGCTAACTGATGGGTATATATTCTGAGAAATGTGTCCTTAGGTAATTTTGCCATTGTGCGAACATCATAGAGTAGACTTACGCAAACCGAGATGGTACAGACTACTACACACCTAGGCTATGTGCTATGACCTATTATTTCTAAGCTGCAAGCCTTACAGGATGCTATGGTATGGAATACGCTAGGCCACGGTGTCCAACCTTTTGGCTCCCCTGAGCCACACAGGAAGAACAATAATGGTCTTGGGCCACATATAAAATACACTAACACTAACGATAGCTGATGAGCTAAAAACAAAGAAAAGTCCTTGCATAATTTTTATAATATCCACCAGCACAGAGAAGCAAAAATGTTATCACATTCAAAGGGTTGGACATAGCTGCATAGGCAATCGTAACACAACCATATTTGTGCATGTAAACATACCTAAGCATAGAAAAGGTATAGTCAAAATACAGTAGAAGTGACGTTTAAAATGGGAAATCTGTTTAGGGAACTTGCCACACATAGAGATTGCAGGACTGGAAGTTCCTCTCGGTGAGTCACTAAGTGAGTGGTGAATGAATATGAAGCCTAGGATATTGCTATACGCTGCAGGCCTTAGAAACACTGCACCATTAGGCTATATGAAATTTATAAATTCATTTTCTTTCTTCAATAATAAATTAACCCCACTGTAACTTTTTTCTGCAGCTTCATAAAGCTCATAAACTTTTAATATCTTTAACTTTTTGATTATTTTGTTAAGAACACTTAGCTCAAAACGCGAACACATTGTACAGCTATACAAAAATACATTCTTTTTTCGTATCCTTATTCTGTAAGTTTTTTTCTATTAAGCATTTGTTTTAAACTTTTAAACTTTTTGATTAAAAAGGAAGAAATAAGCATTCACATTAGCCTAGGCCTGAACAGGATTAGAACCATCAAGACATCAGCAGGTGATAGGAATTTTTTAGCTCTGTAATAACCTTATGGGACCAGTGTTATATATGTTGTGGCCCATAGTTGACCAAAATGTCACCATGAGGTGCATGACCATATTTCCTTTCAAGTTTAACATCAGGCCATTTGCATTCAAAATATGCCCTTTAATAAAGCACCTCCCAAGGCCATTGTGGACAACTGATTTCTTACACATTTGGAGGATGATTGGCTTTGGATTCTAATTCAATACTTGTACATGTTCCAGTTGGGTGGTGATGCGGAATGGGATGATAAGAAATAGGGTGCAGAGGAATAAAAGACAAAGGCCCTAAAAGTCAGAGGATGAGGCTGGGGGAAACAGAAACAGAAAAAAAGCCAGTTGGAGCTGATGCAGCTAAAATATCAATGGGTTTAAATTCGTAAAACCAGTGAGAACTCCCTCAAAAACACACCAAGATTTATCCTGGAGAAGATGCCATTGACTCAAGGGTGATCATTTTTAAGAACCTGGAGACAATGCACTGCTATTGAGGCGATGGCTGTTAAAACATAACATCCATTCATCGATAGCCTTCCAGTCTTCTGCTAAATGCTCCCTTGATTATATCTTATGTCCTGGTTTCTTTCTTTGATATGTCCAGCCTTTTATGAGCCCATCCTAGCCTTTCAATTATGTCATCTCATTTAGAGCTGTACTATTTGTACTCTTCCTCTGTCTTATGAGCTCCATGGAATGGACATTGGATGAGCTGTCAGAACTGGGCAGATCCAGGCCAGGCTCACAGCCTGCTGATGACCTCCACCTGACCTCTGCAGGTTTGCATCCTTCACACACTGGCCTGAGGGCCTCACCACAGTTTTAAGGTATATATCTGTTTAGTGGAGAGAGTCAAGTCATTCTGGAGATGACAAGAATTCAGAATATGAAAAATATATTCTTTGCACTTTTAAACAATGATCCCATTACAGAATAGGAAATGTTGAAAAGAAGGGTTTAGGGTCTTGCCATGAAGACAATAAATAATACCCAGGGGTTCACTGTCGTGGGCTTCAGGCCAGGAGTACAAGACCTTCTGGGCTCACATTTAAGCACAAAAGCGGGAGCAGAGAGGCAGGAGTTCCTCAGGGCCTGCATACCCAGAGGCATCTCTCCCATTCACCCCTAGATCATTGATTTCTTCAGAGTGCTCAGTCAGTCAGCTTTTAAGGTGTCTTGAAATAGAAACACACATACAACAAGGGTATGTAGTAATCAGTTGCTGAAAACGTTATGTCCCAGGGCTTGCAGGAACCTAACCCTGTGTTTTCCCTAGGGGCAATGGTTTAGTATTCATTCATTCCATATTCACGGTGTCCTTAGCATCATAACTACTGCAAAAGCTGAGATTCAGCTGTGTTTGATGCTGATGCAGGAAGTAGGGCATAGCATGGGGGACTTCGTGTTTAAGTAAGGAAAGAATAGAAGACAGGGTTGGATAGGTACACTGAGTTCTGACCATAAAGGACTGGGAAGTCAACAGAAAACGCAGGACTAAACAGGTCAGCTCACTCAGGAAGGTCTCTAACCCTGCATTCAAGAAGGCAAAAGCTGCTCCCAGAAACCTGTGCAGGTTGCCTCTACTTAAGCACAGAAACATGATCATTAATTAATAAGCACATTGGAAACCTAGGCAGACAGGCCCACAGTTAAGGGGCCGTGGAGACCCAGAGTGGGTGTCTCAAGGGGCTGCCTCTTTGCAGTCCAGTTTATGACTCTTCAGGGAAGGCTAAGCTACAGCCTTGTTATTTTCCTTCTGGGACTAAAAGGAGAACTGTTGTTTCCTGCCCTATTAAGCCAGTGCCTTTCATGATCATTAAAATACCTTTAAATACTTCATTTCTCTCCCTTAAAGTTTTCCAGGCATAAGGGGAACTCTCCTTCCACATAACCTTGCTTCAAAATAACAAACACATGATGCCATTTGACTTTGGCTTCTCTCTTCTTCCCTTTTGGGTGTTCAGAAATAGCCTCTTACAAACACATGAAGGCATTTGCCTCAGTGGTAAGCACATCTTACGTGTCGATTTCAGCAGGCTACTCTGCAGACGTACACATGTGTGCTGATTTCCTGCTCTCCAAAATTATTTTTCTGGTTGTGGACATATGGTGAGCAATAGTTGGAATACTTATTCAGGGTGCAGGCCCTCCTCTGGGATCTGTGGGGCAAAGCTTGCTCCTTCTGTCAAGTCAAAATCACCAAGGATGTTTTGAGCACAGCAATGGGCAAAAGATTTTAATCGTGTGTGCAAGCTTAGCACCATACCCATAATAAAATCATTACAGTCCTCTGTGGTATGTTAATGGTCCGATGGATAATAACCAATGAAGCGGCTCACCATTTTTTAAGAGCTTAATTATGATCCAGGTACTGTTTTACGTAACTTGCAGGTATTAAGTAATTTAATTCTTGTAACAACCCTTGAAAATAGTTATTGTTATTATTATCATCATTTTATATATAATGAAACTAGGGCAGATAATTTGTCTAAGCAAGTAACAATGTAAATCTGAAATTTGAAGGATAGATGGAATTGTGATTTGGATAATTTGCTGACATATTGAGTTTCATTCTTTGTATATTCTCCTCCTTTTTTCTGGAAATCCTACCTATCCTAAGAAAGGGGCCAAGCCCTTGGTGCTTCCTTGACTCCAGAAGGTTTGTATAGCAGCATGGAAGCTGACAATTCATAAATACCCCCCTTTCTGCATTCCATGAAAGCCTAAATTCACTATAGACGTTGTGCCAAAATCCTAGGGGCACAGGGAGAAATGAGTAGCTTAGAGGGAGCCAGAGAGAGGAAAGAAGGCTCCAAGACTGGGACAAGGAGAAGATGAGCAGAGCCTGGGAGGGCAAAGACCCCTGCTCCTCGCCCCAGCAGAGCAAGGCCTCAGAGGAAAACAGTGGGGTCCTTCCTGCAGCATCCTCAGGAAGGTATGGCCTTGGGGCGATGCGACCCCAGGTCAATATTTCACATGCTCAGCAAAGCCTGAGTGAGAGAGTTACCCATCTTCAAGGAGGACATGGGCTTGGAGAGAGAGGAGGTCTGAAGCACCGTGTTGGACCGAAAGCCAGAGATCCTGTTTCCATTTTTCAGCTACAGGGAGGCTAGCAACTTCCAGGAAGGAGGATAAAGATACAATAATCACTGAGATTGAATTTATTGTCATTCTGGGGAGACAGGGGCTTACAGTCAAAATCTGTTTGATTTAAAGAAAATTATGACATGGGCAAATTTTGCAGACCTCAGCTTGTGGTATGAGAGTCTTCTTCCCATTACAAAATGTGTAGAGAAGGTTTCAGAGAGGAGGAAGGAGGCAGAGGAACTTGAGTGACTGAAAGAACAGTCAAGGCTGGAGAGGCAGAAGGAAGTTCAGGAAGGCGCAAGATCAAGGTCTCTGGGGACAAAAAGCACAAGATTTGCACAGAGCCCAAGAGCAGCTGGACGGGAATGGGAGGTGGGGGCCTGTGGGGAGACAAGACTGTGTCTCCAGGCTTGGCCAGCCTTGAACACGGGGCCAGGGGGGTTTGGACTTGCCTCTTGGCTGTGTCCATCCTGTTTCCTCTCTTACAAAACTCCTTTCCTTTGTACCTACCCAACCCCTGCTCAGCACCCTCCTGCATACCCCCAAAAAGCCCCTCACTGTTATCAAGGCTTCATCCAACCACCACCTCCTGTTACAAAGTTTGCCCTGACCCGTTTGAGGGACCTGCGCTCCCCTCCCCCGTGCTCATGCAATAATCTGGTGGGTTTTCATATTGCTCTCTCCTCCTGTGAACTTCTAAATGGAAGGAACCACGTCTTTTTCACATTTGCGTCCTCCCGGTGCCTGGTGCCAGGCTGCTAATACTCTGTGGGTGATAGTTGCACAGCTGGGGTAGGACAGAGTTGGCCAGAACACAGAGGGAAATGTCAAGATTTTTTGTGAGCATCTCATATCCCCCGTCCTCACCCTGCCCATTCTGCCCATGGTGTACCCAAGCCCAGCATGCCCGTCACTCCTCTGGGCTAACGCTGGAGGTGCTTCTGGAAGGCCAGAACCCAACCTGGCTTGGGAAATAACACATTTGTCCATTATCTCTATTATCATAACATAGAGCGGGACCCAGAGGGAATAAGATAAAGGAGGCATAAGTTCTGACATAGAAGGAAGGAAAAAACAACCAAACTTTAAGATCTAGAACTCAGAGCATGAGGGCAGCTGATCACCACTCTGGACTTTTCAGAGCTCAGAGTGTCAGAAGAGAAAGAGGCCACATAGAAAAAAAAGAGAGAGAGAAAGAAAAAGAAAGAAAAGAAAGAGAGAAGAAAAAAAGAAAAAAAAGAAAGAAAGAAAGAAAGAGAAAGAAAAAGAAAGAAAGAAAGAAAGAAAGAAAGAAAGAAAGAAAGAAAGAAAGAAAGAAAGAAAGAAAGAAAGAAAGAAAAAGAAAAGAGAAAGAAAAAGGCAACAAACATTTCCTTGAATTCACTCTTCCCATTGACAGCTTTGCAACAGGGGATGAGGGCAAGAAGATAATTCCTAGATGCAAAACATCTTCTCCTCCCCAAGTCAGAGGCTCAGAGGAGCAGGAGGTCGTGTCCCAGGGTAACTCAAGGAGAACCAGTCCTTCACATAACTCCAGAGAAGAAACCAGCCCTGAAGCAGTTCATTCGAATCTGGAAACAACACAGGACTATGATTCAGCGAAATTGGGCTTCTATTTTGACTCAGCCACTAATTAGCTGTGTGACCTTGGGCAACTCACTCTACCTCTCTGGGTCTCCATTTCCTCATTTATAAAATGAGTGGGTTGAACTAGAGGAAGATGATTACTATGGCCCTTTTTAGCTCTAAGACTCTAGAACATTATTTATTCCCCATCACAGCTGTAATGTGACAGCTTTCTGAGGCTTTCCTTCCTCATTCAGTCCAACATCTAAATGGAGAGGAAAAACTCACACATTATAATCCAGAAGTATTTTGAGAAATGGTGTAAGCAAAGCATCCAAGGCATTTATCAAGAAAATCTGAATATCAACCATCAAGCCCTAGGCCAAGGGGAGCTGGGAATATTTCAGGGCACATTAACCACTGTTGTGGTAAGTAATTATGCACATTGACTTTGAGTCTGTTTCCGCGGTCACATCTCAGAGTGTAATTCCTGCACTGTTTCCAGGGAGGGAGGGATCCATGCAAGTGCTAACGAGTGTTCCTAGAGTCTGAACTGTGGACTGGTAATAGCTGGCATTTCAAAAATGTAGCCTTTTGTTTCTTGAAAAACTGCTAAAAGCATTCAACTCCCCCATCTCTGATCCTTCTCTGAAAAAGAAAACAATAAATATGATTTCAATCCATTGTGTTAAATATCAGGATGCACACACAGAGTCTCTGGGATCCAGCATTGAGTAGAAACCCATCTGTGATGCCAACAACTTACAATAGACAGAAAGAAGAGCATTAACACTTTCAGGTCACTCGAGAAATGAGAGCCCAATGGTCACTTACTCTAAACACGTAAAGTGAGAGAAGATCTGACGCGTAGGTGTGACGTTATTTGAAGATAAAAACCAGTAAAACCTATTGGAAGATTTTGACAGATTTAAATGTGTTTTTTCCTAAAATAATTTATCTCTGCAGAGACACCCATTATTGAAACTGCCGGCCTAACTAATCTAAATCCTCACCGTTTGCCATTTCCTCAAAACCTATCTGTGTCCCAATTAAAATCTCTGCTGGCAAACACAACGGGATATTGTCAGAGCAATTTTCATAAAAGAGTAAAAGAAGGAAATCACACAGAATTTTTTTCAACGTACTAGAGTGATATGGGTTGTGGGGGCGATTGGAGAATGGATACTTTCAGGTTTTTCTTATTATCAAAACGGCCTTATTGGATTGGACAGTATATCCAAAGCAATGAATACATACTATTTATCTGCAACCTACTTAGTAGGTTATTAATCAGCGTTTTGGAGGTAGAGTTTGGACACAGAGTATAAGGGCTTACCACTCAAAATGGGTCCCTGTACCAGAGCATCTCAGCATCACCAGGGAGCACGTCAGAAATGCAGACACACAGGTCCCTGGATCTCTCTACAACAACTGCAAACATCTTATTCCTTTTCTGCATTCAATCCTTCAGGTACCTGGAGATTCCTCTCATGACTCCTCGTAGACTGCACATCCTTTGCAAAGATAAGGTTATCAGCTCCAGGCCAAGACCACCAAAGATAAATCCTTTGGTTGGCTATGTGACCTTGGTACATTACTGAACCTCAGCTTATGTGTCAGTTTTCTTATTTCTAAAATAGGAGAAGGAATATGGCCCATCTGAGATGGATGTGTGAAAATCAAATATAGTAATCCGTATAATACCTCTGGTCAGCATTTGACACAGTAAATGCTCAATGAATGCCAGCTGTGATTATTCCCAGCTCAAAAGTTCTTTGTTCACAGAAGAAATCAGAAAAAGGGTGGTGGTTAACTTGTCTCTTTAAGAGGGTGGACAGAATTCAAATCAGCCAAGAGGGGATTATTGAGGACAGCAGACCTGAAAGCACCAAGTCTCCAAGTTAGAAAAGTTGGAAATAGGATACAATAAAGGGGCCAATTAGACTAGAAGGAGAAGTTTGTAGCCAGGGAGAGAAAAAGCTGGAAAAGTAAGTAAAGGACAGGTGATGTTTTCCAAAAGCATGACTCTGAGGAGGGAGGGTTGGGAGCTGGACAGTATGACACCAACAAAGAAAACTTTTTTTTTTTTTCCCTGAGACAGAGTCTCGCTCTGTCGCCCAGGCTGGAGTGCAGTGGCACAATCTCGGCTCACTGCAACCTCCACCTCTCAGGTTCAAGCAATTCTCCCGCCTCAGCCCAGAAGCACCTTTTACGTTTAGTCTGGAGTGTAAGGAGTGGCTGGAGGAAGGCACAGGGTCTGATGTCAGAGGGCGCATATTGTGCACTTTGTATTAGGCAGAACCACATGATGTTGCTAATAATGTTGTTTTTGATCTAGAGAAACAGCAGTTTCATTTGGTTAAACATAATGTAGGCCCCTTCCTTACTTTTGATGGGGAGCGAGAGAGAAAAATCTACCCTCTGCGTCTGTCCAGCACTCAGAATCGCTTAGAGGTTGAACAAGACCATAGAAGAGACTTGAAAACAGTGGCAAGATGTGTTGGGCAAACAAATGGCCTTGTTACTTTCTGGGTGTCCCAGGACCCTGGCATCACTGTGGTCAGAAGCAGCTGTGTCCCACAGTTCTGCCTTCTGGAAGCATCCACAGTTTACTGCTGATGTAGGCAATCCAGAACCTTCTTACCCTCTGCCCAATTTCAACACTCTTGCCCAGGCTTTAAATGTTAGTTTTGCATAGAGCATTTGCAATCATTTGGGTGAAAAGTAAATTAAAAACAAAACAAAACCCCCGGCTCCTTTTGACAGCCTAAAAGGACAGTTTAGGAAAAGGCGAGAGAGAAGCAATTTATTAAAAAGGAAAAAAAAATGCTAACAAGATATTTCAAAATAATGGCAGCTGCATGCACTTAGAGTATGTGAGGGCCTCGTTTGAGCCCATTTTGGTAACGATGTGAAACTGCTGCGTTCTCTTTCCCAGGCATATGTTTAAAGCGCCCTGCAAATGATTTCATGTTGGATCGGGCTTCATTACTCACAGTTCATATTCGGTCTAAATTACAGTAAATGTTATTTCAAGGTTTACAAGTTAATTATTATAGTATAGTATTTACTCCATTATATAGTAATTACTGCAGTATCTAATGCCTAAAGGGTTTTCCCCCATATATGAAGGACGGAGAATATTTTAGAGTGTTTTCAAGCAGATCAGGGCTCACTGGGGTGTGTGTGTGAATGTATGCAGAGTTGGGGAGCTAGGAAGATGGTACCCAGAGATTTGAATGCAAGTGGCCATATATTTAAGATGCAGAGCTACAGGGATCGCTAGTAGCCAAGCTTGCTTTAGCCTTCCCAGGAAGTGGTACACTCTGTTAATAGGAGCTAAGGGGATGGTGCTGACTCCCATAGATATGCAAGATGCCAGTCTCACCTCCTGCATGGCATAACTGTACAGCACAGAGCGGAAAAAAAGCCTTTCGACTTACAGATGAACAGGCAAGGGTTGGGTCTGCTCATCTCTGAGAGGCAGCTGCCTGAGAGACCTCGCTGGCAATTTGGCTCCCCCTTTTTTTGGCTTGTTGTAAGAATTTCAACGATCTCCTTACAAACACCCTTCCCGCAAACACAAAGGCCAACGCTCCGCCCTCTTGCCTGCTGCAGTAGGGTCAGCTATGAGGTACCAGATAGCCCCCAGCTCTGGGCTGCATTTACACCTCTTTGCTCCATTCCAGCCTAGATTCTTTGTTCTGGCTGCCAAACCCAAAATGGATTCCATAAGCATCCTGCTTCCCAAATGTTGGTCCAAATGGCAGGGAACACTAGGGGCCTGACAGGCAGTTGAGCTGAATGACAGGCTTGGGATAAAACTTCACACTTTTGTCCTCTGACTGCAGCAGAGCCTGGGCTCATCAGCCAAGCCTGGGCTCTTACAATGTCCTCTCCTCCACTGAAGCCCGACCACTAGTTCCTTGATAAATGCCGAGCAGATTGAAAAAGAGAATCTGGCAATTGCAGAAACATCATTGTCCCCAGACCTTGGCTCCTCTTCAGGAGGAGAGAAAACAGTGGACCGGTCTGTCCACCTGCCTTGAGTGAGCACCTCCTGTGCATTAGCCCTGAGGTTGGCATGGCTGGAAGGAGAAAGAGAGCTTCCAGTACACACTTCCTCCTACTACAAATAATTTTGCGGCTCAGTCTTTTCACTTTCAGAAGAGGTAGAAGCAAAGGAGGTAAAGGGGGAGAAATTGCTGGTATGTTTTCTCCAGAAGTGCTCTTGAGACATATTCTTTTTGGCAGGTGGGGGCCAGGAACCTAGAACCGGAGGATTGAAGTGAAAATGATTTTGAAGCCATCTCCTGGAGCTCACAAACGGGATTCCAGTTTTAGGAAGATCCCTCCTGCAGTACAGCAGGACCTGCCCTCCTGGGACTGGCTTCAGAGGGGCCCCAGCAATTGTCTAAGGGACAGCTGTTTGGCCGATGAGCATTGGAGGATGACTTACCCCTCAAGCTTGTTCCCTCCTTGCCCTGGTCCCTTATCACTGGAGCAGCTGCAGCTCCTCACCTCACCCAGGTATGCCTCTCTCTCTGCTTCTCATGCTTCCAGTCTAGTAATTTGTTTAAAGTATGCATCAGATCACATAGAGCTGCCCTGCTTGAATTGTGCCAGGGGTTCTCATTACCTCACAGCAAGATCACACTTCCTTGAGTGGCCTTCAATGCCTCGTGTGGCCTGGGCTCTGCCACTCCTGCTTCCTCCCCTCAGCCATTTTCTTTCATGCATTTTTTTAAAGGTGCAGCCACTCTCTCCTTCCTTCCATCCCTTGACCCTACATCGTGCCCTTTCCCACCTCTGGGAGTTTATTTGTGCTGTTCTTGCCACCTTCTCTGCCTCATTCCTCCCTGATCTCTCTTTGGGGCTCTCTGATCTGTCCTTCAGATCCCAGCTTAGGGACCTCCCCTTGTGTCTTGACCAGGACAGTGATTGGCAGCTAGTAAAGTGATTTTTAGCAACTACTAAAATTATTGGCAAGGGTAATACATATTCATTGGAAGAGAATATTCTTGAATGAATTCCAAGGCTCTGTAGTAGAAATAGTAGGCAGTTTAGTGTATCAACCAGGTGGAGTAACTTGAGTAACAGTGAGCACTAACAGGTATAAGCACTTGCTGTGTGCCCAGCACTGGACGTTTACCTAAGTTTTACCACATCCAATATGAGGTAAGTGCTCTTTTAGTACCTCTGTTACAGAAGGACAAAGAGGTGCAGGGAGGAACAGAATACAGTCCCAGGAAGTTGGATCCAACGTAACTCCACACTTAACCACTTGGCAAGGCTGACTCTTGCCGAGTCAGCTCCAAATGAGGAGAGCAGGCATTAGGCACACTTGGTCCTTTCCTGCTTCCACCTCCTTCTTCCACTGTCTCTCTGCAAACGAGCCCTTGTCTGATGAACATATATTTAACGTGAGAAGAGAATAAAGCCTTATCAGCTCCATGACTGTTTCATACACACTCTTTTTCACTTCCTGTCACATCTTTACAATGTAGTCAAAGCATTCTTGGCAGCACAGACTATTAAAAAAAAAAGTAGCAAGTTTGGTCAGAATAAATGGTTATCAGAGGAGGGCCCACCATACTGGTACCCACTAGTCCTGGGAATGCTAGACTCAAGCCTGGGACCTCTTAGAAGAGGCATCTCCTTTTCTCCTTGCAGGCATCTCCGCACTATTCCAGGCTTCTCTTCCTTTCTCCCTCCCCAAACAGGGCATGTTCACAAGAGACACACACACAGTCACACTTGCCTAGGTGTGGACTAGAGAGCCAGGGGAGGAGCATGGCAGCCCATTTCACAAGACTCACTAGGATGTTATTAGAAAGCCAAATCTGAAACAGAGTTTTAGGATGCAGCTGTGTTCAGCCACTGGATTTGAGAGAAGGGACAGGGATTCGAGATAAGAGTGGAGAAGGCCCTCCCTGGCTCCGGAGGCCTCCGTTCCTTCCCTGTTACCACCTTGCATTGCATTTTCCCCCTATGCAGGCCTTGACTAGTGCCATATCTTTATCCCACTCTTCATTCTGTGACTGGGACCATCCTAGCAGGCTCTGAAAAGTTCTTCTCCAATGTGACTTTATTCTGTACAGTCTTCACTCAAAAATGTTAAATTTAAATAAATATTTGTTGTTTTAAGGCACTTCACTGACCTGTCCATCAATCCAGGTTTCTTTCTTTATTTCTCATCCTTTTAGCTGTGTGGCAACGAATAATCCTTTCTACTGTTGAATGTAACTATTTACATGAGCATCATGGGGTTAGCCAAGCCACTGCCTATCTTAAAAGAAAGCCCAGGACGTCCTTCTTTCTCCATATCTGTTGTTTTTATTGACTCTAGGCTGAGCAACTTTCAGTCCATAATATCCTTGAGTGGCCCCAACCTTGGAAGACCAAAGGAAAGAGATTACATTTTGGAGTCACGATCCCCCTAGGTGTGAATCCTGACCCCACCATTCTTAGCTATGTGACCTTGAGCAAGTCCCATAATCTCTTTAGTGTTCAATTCACCAAAATAGGGACTTCTGGAGCAAGGTTCTAATTCCATGCTTCACAGAGCTGGCATAAGATAGTATATGAAATGTGCTTTCCATGATATTTGGTACAGAACAAGCACTCAAATAATAGTCACCACTATTATTATGGTGATTGTATTTATGGTGCCATGAAGCAGGCTCATATAACCAGGCACTATTGTGTTGTCCAGAGCCTGCTAGTTAGCTAGCTATTCTTAATGTTCTTTTGGCATATATAGGGTGAGCTGATATAGAAATGTATTTCCTCATATCACTGGAGTCAAAGACCACCAGGGTTGGGCTTTACAGCATAGTTCAGAGAAAAAAAAAATCAGAGTGTGTGTTTCCCCCTACTGCAATGAAATCCATGGAGTTTCAACTCTTTCCTCCAGGCTTAATTAGGCTACATCAAAGGGGTTCTTCAGCCACTTGGCTGTGGAGATAAATTCCATTAGTGACCCTGCTAAAACACATGTTCTTGGGAACACTTCCTTCTGACATAACCCCTTGTCCTGTATCCGACATGTAGTCCCGAGAGACACTGTATCCTCCGGAAGCCACAGCATCTCCCTAGCTGATGGGAGAGCTCCGACCTATGGCTACAGGCATGCCGTTGAACTAGACTTTTATTTTTACAAGTTATTTTGTTATCTATTTAGCCCTTCCCAATTTACTTGAAAGAAAAAAAATAATACGAATGCCTGTGGCAAGTATTTTTTATGTTTTAAGAAGAATTCTGTATAACACCAGAGAAGCAGGAGGAAATATTGGCATGTGTTGTTCTTATCATCCAGCTCAGCTCAACTTCTTTTGTTCAAGAGCAGGGATGGGACATGGAACACTTTTCTGTTTTGTGGGTGGTAGATTTTTTTCCCCTCTTTGCCAGTGCCCATATTATCTCCAAGTCCATTGATTCATTAGCCTAATTAATATTAAGAACATATGCATATGCAAATAAGACCCTCTTCGCCATATATTTCACTTTATAAGACAGGTTGAAGGGTGGTTGGGTGAGTCAATCAAATGTCATAAATTGGCTATGCATAAGGCCTCATTAATATTAATTGGGGCGTGGGCATTGTGCAGTAGCCCATGATGCCATTAGAGATGGGCCTCTTGCTTTAATTGTTCTAAAGGTTTTGAAAACCAAAGCCTCTGACCTGATTTAAATATGTAATCTGTCCCCCACCCCCACCAGGTAGTCTACTGAGCAGCATCAGAAAGGTATTAAAAAAACACAGAACAGACCTTTTCTAAGACAGATGGCACACAATGAGGTTAGAAAAAGTATCTTGAGATCCAACCTGCAAGAACAAAAAAAAATTGCTTGCATTGTTGTTTTCATTATCTTGCTTCTGTCATTTCATGAGCTTTGTATCTTGCAAGGAAAGAAAGAAGGGAGAAAAACTGTGAAATTAATCTTTTGCGCATGGCCTGATAAAGAAGAGACATGCTCAGACAAAAGATAGACTGGGAGAAGGTACCGTGATTGATGACTAAAGTAACGGTGTCAGAAGAGTATTATGTAAATGACTGGAGGCACACGCCATTTCAGAGAGAATGAGAGGGAGAGCGGGAAGGGGGAGAGAGGGAGAGGGAGAAGGCAAGAGAGAGTGAGGTACTGAGAGTGAAAAAAGGATTGCAGAGTCGATGTCACCAAAGAACTGGTCCCCAAACACCTATTTCTTGCCATCTTTCATCTCTTCCGACAAGCTCACCTCACATTCTCTCCGGGTTGCACGGTACAGCAAAGGGGGTGGGGGTGGGGAAGAACTGTCAACATTAGCATGATTCCAGTCAAGGAAAGGTTTAGGGAAAGCAGTGTGAAGTGTAATCATCAAGGAGGGAAGTTTCGGTTAAAGAGAAAGAAAGAGCCTGCTGGCGAATGACTGTGTCTCTGCATGAAGCACGTCACAGGACATGGGGCCGAGCGTCCGGCCGTTCTCATTCTTCATGCTAGGAATGGGCTCCACCCGGCCCTGTGTCCTTTCATGAAGTATCTGGGTCTAACTACATACTTATGTCCTGTGCAAGGTGTGACCACGAAACAAAGGCGGGTAGGGGCCAGGAGCCATGCTACAAAATTCTCCGCTCTTTTTTTATGGCTATATTTACTTTCTAAGTAAAAAAATGAAGGCAAGTGTTGAAAATTGCCTCCATTTTCCTGACCGGAAGAGATGCAAAGTAACTGTAGGATTATATTCAATTATAGGAATGGGCTTTGCTGTAGTGATCCTTGCAGGCCGGCTGGTCAGCAGCTCTGGCAGGTGCATATATGAGGCACACTGAGAGTGTTCAAATATCTTATGCTGAGAAGCACAGCACTGGAATCTATAGGTTCCAAAAAAATAAAAATAAACTCCTTCCAGGTTCTTAGAACTAAATCTGGAGATAACAAGATTGGTATTCAGCAAGAACTCACTGGACAGGTCCTTTTGTTTATAGCCAGCCCCCTGCTGACTGGATCAACATCTGTCCCATTTGTTGGGCTGCTGTGCTAAATATTTTAAATTGTAGCCCTTTGACAAGTCCAGAGGATGAAGGCTAATGTGTAAATACAGATTTTCTCCACACCTGTCCTCCATTCTCAGCCTGGAGGAAGGGTGAAGGAAATAAAACAAATCTCCATTCATTAAAAGCTTGGAAGTCCCCCAAGCACGACGAAGACTATGAAAAAACTGTGACCCACCATAAAATTCACAATGCAAATGATTAATTTTAAAACTTAATGAAAAAATAAAAGCTAAAGCAAATGTACTTAGGCGTAAGTCCTGATTTTTCCCATTTTGATTATTTTGGACATTTTGGAAATAGCAAATGATTGAGAGAGTGAAGGAGGTCTAGGAGTAGGAGTGAAAATGGGATGCATTTACAATCCAAAAGTTGTCTCACAAGACACTTCCCCCACTTCCAGCCAGGAAACTAAAACCTGAGAGAATAGTCCTCACCCTCCATCCTCACCCCCTTCTTCCTCTGGTCACATCTTCCTCTGACTTCATATGTTCTTACTGCCTGGCCAGTTAGCCACAATCACACATTGCTTCCTTTACATACTATTTGCCAGAAATTCTGCCAGGTGATGGATTCAACACTGAACAAGCCTGAATGAGACATATTTTCTCTCCTTGAATTTGTATTGCTTTCAAGGAGACAACAGGCTCCTCGTGGCCGTGCCTTACGGCTAATAGTATTCTCCTCAATGGCTAGAGCAGTATGTGCTGTGGTGGGATCAGTCTTTGCTGACTGACATGGAATTAATCAAAATCATGTTTGGTCAGAGACCCACCTGGGTATGAAGAGTGGCCTAAGCCAGGAACTTTTTTCAAGAAGGCAAAGGACATGGAGAAAAGACACCTGCCTTCTTTCAGCCCTGCTGGACATAATTTTGTTCTTATTTTAAGAATCCTTGGACCACATGCAACAGATTCTCCTTCAAGGAAACTCAAGAGAGAAGTTTTAATACAGAGGAGCTTAGAGGACCCAAGAGGGAGAAGTATATTTGGGCCTCAAGAGATAATGGAACTGTGGCCTGGAGAAGGGTCAAACCCCATACATTTATTCTCTCCCTATATCTCTCTCACTCAGGTAACAAAGGAGATGGTGACTGTGATGTACATCTGTTAATTCCCCATCTGTCTCAGAAAACACCTTTTTCTGACTTAAGAGACAGCCCATCTTCAAGGCACCATAATGATGGTACCTTACTATACCTCGTAATAATAATAATATTAGCAAACAGTTGAATAGGTACCAGCACTTTATTAAGTGCACAATACATATTAACTCATTTAACATAATAACCTCATTTTTATCATTTATTATTTGTTTATATTATTTCTTGTTTGATGATGATTATCCCCACTTTACAACTGTGGAAATTGAGACAGAGAGGTGACATGGCCGCACTCTTAGGGAGACAGGGAGCCAGCATGTGCATGTTGGTTGGTTAGCTCCTGGGGCTGTGCTGTCAACATCTAAGTTACACTGACCGGGACCCACCAGTTTCCAAGCCCTTGGAGATCCACTGTGTCCCAATTCCAAATTGCAGAGACAAAATAAACGGGCCAGCTTGAGGTCAGGGTTCCATCCCTAATTCCATTAGCCATGGTCTGGGCAGCAGGACTGATAACTTGCAGTGCTGCAGCCTCCCCGGAAGGGAGCATGACCAAGAGGACCATCTTAGAGGCAATGACCATGAATGCAAACATCTCGATTTCGAAACAAATCTTTCAAACATGATTCCATCAATAAAACAAAAGGTCTACATGAGGAGAGCTGGGGTTGCCACAGTACTAGGAGAAACTCAAGACAGAGCAATAACTGTACTTATGTTTCTTGTAAAAAAAAAAAAATTCACATTTCATACCTAATGTATGATGGATGCAGCAAACCACTATGGCATGCGTATACCTATGTAACAAACCTGCGTGCTCTGCACATGTACCCCAGAACTTAAAGTATAATAATAATAACAAATCACACTTCAGCCTTTTGTACACCAGTTTCAAAAGGCCATCTGAAATCTTCACTTCAGGCCAACAGCAACAACAAAAAGAGTGAATGCTAGCAGTGTGTGAAAACAAGAGTGAACAAACAAAAAAGCGTTTCTGAGTGGGTAGGGTTCACTTACTCCTCATCCGGCACTGCCTCGCGCTGGTACGCACACAGCAGAGCCGCAGAGTCACGCAGAGCCCTGGGACAGCCTCTGGGTGGACCAGCTCTGGAAGCCAGGAGGCCTCGGTTCTCCTTCTGACCACATTGCTACCAAGCCCTCAGATTCTGAGCAAGCCCCTGCATGTTCTGCCTCTGTGCCCAGCTGTGGAGCTGGAGTGCTAGACAAGCGCTCATTCTTGCTCGGCTCCAAGACCCCACGCTTGGGTCCCACAGTGACCAGTGGTTTCCAGCAGACACATTGACATGCTGACCCTGTCTTCCTTCTCTCTGACCAAGGGATGCTCTGGAAGAAACAAAGCAATGACTACAGACACAATGGAAATAGCTTTCGTAGAAAGCTATATAAAGTTGGAAGAGACAGACCTATTTCTTCTCGGGGAGCGTTTCAGACATGTTGGAATGGAGAGCAGTTTCCCCAGAGCAGGTCTGACTTGGAGGCCCTACCATGTTCCCTGCCACTTTGGTTTCCAACAGCCCCTTGCAGCCTTAGCCCCCAAGTCTTCTGGAGAAAGCTTTTTCCTTTCATGTGTATGACCTTATGATTCATCTGGCTCCTGTTTTAAAACCAATTATTACGTATTGTCTTTTGAATTTCACCCCTGACACCACTTTGCCCTGACTTAATTCTATGACTGGCTTTTATTCAAAACTTTCATTTTTTAAGGAAGGTGTAAGAGCTGCAAATGGCCTGCTTCTAGAAGCCATGAGTTAAACAGCAGCTCTGGTGATCAAAACTAGAGAGCTAGTATTTGATATACACTGTTAAACAAAACGGGTACTTGTTTTATGTGATGGGGATAAAAGGAAAGCCAAAAACAAGGACCTAAGCAATGAAAGATAGGGTTCATGACTTCAGAAGGAATATTACCAACGTTCCTCCAGGCCTCTCTACATTGTTCTTTTGCCCACACCATTGCCTCTTTCAGAACCTGCTCCCCATCTTGTATGCTTTCTGGGTTCACTCCCTGCACCATGGACTTTAACCTTACTATACAATCATCCAACACATCTATTAAAAGTGGTCTCTCATAAATGTCTCCTAAATCCACTCTCTCCTCTATGCCCCCAACCAAATTGGTCTAGCTCAAATTTGCCTCCTCTCTTATCTATTCTATCAAAAGCCATAGCTTCTAAATTGCATTCCTTTTTTCCAGTTTTCCCTATATCCAGTTTATTTTTTGCAGTGCTTTCCTGAAACAAAGATCTGACCACACCACTTGCCAGCTTCCAAACCCCCAGTGGTTCCCCAGTGTGTGTAAAATAAATCCATACTTTTTGGAGAAGCATACTAGTCCCTCCACAGTCTAACCCCAACCTATTGCTTCAGCCTCTTCTTTTTCCCTACTACATCATCTCAGACAGTAGATGGTAGGGCCACCCCAGGCTTTGACTCATCCAGAACATACTACGCCCTCTCCAGCCTGTGCCCTTCCCCCTGTTGTTTCCTCTCCGAAGGATGCCATTTTCTGGGCCCCTGCCCTCCATCAAAACCTGCCTACCTTACAAGCCATCCTTAAGGCTCAAACACGACCTCCTCTGTGAAGTAACCTCCATTTTCAAGCACAGTTCATAGTTCATAGGTCCCTCCTGATGTCCCCTGGTGCAGCACCTCCCAATGCTAATTTTCTGTTCCAATTAAATCAGAATGTGAATGCCTGGGAAGGAGACCTTAGGGGAGTCAGTCTTTTTTCTTTTCTTTTCTTTTCTTTTTCTTTTTTGAGACAGAGTCTTGCTCTGTCACCAGGTTGGAGTGGCACCATTTTGGCTCACTGAAACTTCCACCTCCTGGATTCAAGCAATTTTCCTGCCTCAGCCTCTCGAGTAGCTGGGATTATAGGCATGCACCACCACGCTGGGCTAATTTTTATAGTTTTGGTAGAGCCGAAGTTTCACAGTGTTGCCCCGGCTGGTCTCAAATTCCCGGCCTCAAGGGATCCACCCACTTAAGGCTCCCTAAGTGCTGGCATCACAGGCATGAGGCGGGGTCAGCGTGTCTTAAGGGCTCCCAGTTCTTTTCCTATGGTCCAAGTTTGAAAAGACCTACTCAAGCATTTGGTTTATATCCTTTCTATTTTTCACATTTAATCAGTATTTATTTATTGAGCAAATACACCATGTGAAACAATTGTGCTATATGTGGGGATACCGAAATAAATCAGGCCCAATATAAAAAGTAATAATAACATGTAATACGTACTATACATTTTATCATGTATAATACACATCATGTGTAATACATTATATTCTAGCTATTTGCTCATGTCTTTCTACTGCTGTTCCTTAAGAATAATTGTTTCTCATTTATCTTTGTATCTTTTAGCACCTAACACCATGACTCATATTCAATAAACAGATGGTTATTTCATTAATTAATATATTTATTAATGCGTTAACTTTTGATTAATGTTAAGAATGATATTTTAACTTCAAACTCATCTGGTCTAAAGAAACAGGAAGTTGTCCTTGCATTGCTGACCCTGAAAGAGGTCACACACCCTCATCTGAGAGACAAGGACGGGCCAAGACCTGACGCTGTCCTGTGCCCACTGCCTGGACAAAGGAGAGCCTCCTGACCTCCGACCAAGCCTCCTGTGGGCCATAGATGAGTTCACTGACTTTTGACAAAGCCGCAGACATATGCTAACCTCTTGTTACTCTTTAAGGAACTACAGTTTCCCAAGTCAAATGATCCCAACCTCCTAAACACTTGTTCAGCACCTCCGACCCCTACACCCCACCTCCAACCCCTACACCCCACCTCCACTTCTAAAGGAAAAGCAAGAAGGAGGGCTTGTCTTTTGTTTGCAGGCCAGGAGGGAGAGGCTCAGAGCAGCTTGGTGTCGGCTGGCCCACTTCCTTGGCTGTGTGTGCTTGAGAGGGAAAAACGATAAGTATGAGGAGCCCTCCAGGAAATTTCATCCACGCATTCACAGAGGCATTAGATAAATTAAATGTTTCACACACTGCAACAACCAGGGTTTCAACTCCCAAATAAAATCAGCATTCCTCTGAAGTTCAGATCAGTGAGTCATTTCTTAATGTTAAAGTTTCCTGATTTAAGGGCATTCCCCTTTAAGAAATTTGGGGACCCACATTTTTCCAATGGCAAGGTCACACATGACAACATGATTGTTATATTCTGGGTACCCAAGCCTCACTGACGTGAGAAATTAATAAAAATTACAGTTCCGAAGTATCTATATTTTACAACATGCATCTTCCTTTCACTTTGTAAATAAAGCTTTGAAAGGGTAACATTATTTTCATTGTGTTAGATTTGTCCCCTTTTTTTCTTTCACATCACTGAAACTCCCAACTAAAGGATGAAATAAGGAAAATCAACCTTAAAGCTGAACCTATTGATTCCACCTTCCTTTCAATTCTCCCCTTAAAATGCTTCAGATGAATAATATTTCACTTCTCAGAAAAGAGAAAATTGATATCTTGGGCAAGCCATAATGCAAATGAGCATTAAAAGTAACAGAGAATCCACCTTCTTTAATGATTAGTTTTAGCCGGGGTAGGGATCTGTGCTCAATAAAATCTTGACACAGATAAAGTTTTACATTCGTGGCCACTTCCTACTAACATGTCACCAGGAATGTTCTCAGCCACAGCCTTAGAAATCAAGAGACCCCCTTACGGCCTGCCCAGGCCCACAGCTGATCGGTGGGCGTCAGAGACCCATCTCTCCCCTCCTCACTACTAAAATGTTTGTGTGTCTTCAATCCCCCAGGGCCAGCCCCTTCAATGATAAATTTATCCCATTAATGTATCTGTGATTTAATGTAAGAGATTAGCATTTTAACAGGGGCCTTCTGGAAATGCCTTTATCCAAAAAAGAACTATAATGTGACAAGATGTCAAGCCACTGAGAAGACTCTGGGGAGGGGGACACGCTCTCCTGGCATGTCCTACAGACCACACCAGAAAGGCAGCTGCCTACTCATATCCCCACAGTGCTGGCCCTATTTGAAAGACTGAAAGTCTCTTTACACAGACTCTCTCAAAGGAAGTTGTCACTTTGGGCTGCGCAAACCAAAACTCTTCCAAAATCAGGTGCTTGGGGAAAAAAAATTGAAGTACTTTTAATAATTTAAATGGCTCTTCTCTGCACATGCCCAGAACCCAAATCCCTTTTCTAACTGAAGTGCTTATATAAAAATTTGACAGCTCTTATAATTTTAAATTGCTCTACACTGAGTATGCCTAGAACCTTGATCACTTCCAAATTCAAGGGCTTATAAAAATTTGAAGCACTCCAATAATTTTAAATTGCAATGCACAGTGTAGAGTGATTTAAAATTATTGGACTGCTTCAATTTTTTTAAAAGGTCTTCAATTTGGAAGTGAGTCAAGCAGCATTCTAATACAGTAGTTTAAGACATAGTATGCTAATCTAAAACTTAACACCTAAAAATAATGAAAATTAAACCACATGAGCTCTCACTCACTCTCTGGCTCTCTCTCTCTCTCTCTTTCTCTCTCTCTAATAGGGAAGGTGTGGTGCTCAGAACACACCTGAAAAGTTGTAACCTGCCTGGGGAAGAGTGTAAAAGCTTAAGCCACAAAGGAGGAAAAGTGGGAGGCAAAGTAAACACAGGAAGCCGGGGCAAAAATGACAGGTACATCTCAGAGACTTTGCCCAGGGCTGGGGGGTTCTGGGCAGAGAGCATGAAAAGTATCAGGTAATGGGAAGAGGCAGAACTGAGCAAAGGAAAACCGGAATATGACTAGGTGCATGGAATTTGTAAACTTTTCAATATCTAGGGGTACAATTTGGACAGTAATACTCTCTAAAAATCAAATTGCTCCTTTTGTTGTTGTTTGGTGTGTTGATGGAGCTTTCAAATAAAATTCACACCTGTGCTGCCTCTGGGTTTTTGCTCATGATCAGCCAGCCTTTCGGGGGCTGCCTGATAACCCAAACAGCGCCAGTCATAGCTACTTAGAGGCAAAGGGCATATTTTTGTGCATCTTGCCCAGGAAGATCCGTACCCCTTTTTAGCTCAAAATAACGACCTAGGTAGATTTTCTTTGTTTCCAAAATGTCAGTGTCCTTTTCTTCTAATTTTCCTTTCTTCTTGCTTACTTTCTAATTTTCTTTCTGTCTCTCCTTCCCCTACATCACTACTACCTCCCTCTTCGACTACTGAAACCTTCACAGATTTAAAGATCAGAGTGATTTTCACTCAGTGGTCTTTCCCATCTCACCCACAGGGGGATGCCCCAGGTCATAAAAGACAGTCACCACAACAAGGTAGAAGGCCTGGAGCAGAGTCCCCTTGATAAACAGCACCTGTCTCAAAGGCTCCCTCACCATTTGCCGCAAAGCAAACCTGTGCTTTTAAGCAGCATCTAAATGTGCTTTATTCCATTTACTTGTTGTGAGCTGTTTTGCTCTACTGGCTAAATAATGTGTGCTTTAAAATGTTGTGTAAATACATATTTAAATGATAGCTTGTAATACTTCCCAGGGACTCATTGCAATTAAGGCTCAAAGTGAGGAGAAGTTTACAGAAGCTGAATTTTGGCACATTTCCCACCAAAGGGGACTAAGCATGTTAGTTATGTTGTCTCTTCAATAAAAGAGAGAGAGAGAGTGCTTCCAAGAGCAAGGTAACATAGGTAAGAAAAGGTGAGGGGGAGAAAAAAAACCATGAAAACAGAAATGTGACTCAATCAGGGAAGTGAGGTTCTAGCAACAGGAGAAGAAAAATGCAGACCTGGGCAAATTAAACGGTAGTAAATATCTTAAAGAAATAAAATTTGGAAGAAAAACGTCCTGAAAGGAAGTAGGAGCTTAGAGCGTGTCAAGATAGAAATAGCTCTGTACATTTTTCTTCTAAGTTTAGTGATGTTTCCCTGTGCCCTGATCAGAGGCTTCTCTCACTCATGAGCCTGGCAGCACAGCTTAAAAACCTCCATACTCATTGGTTCTGCTGGCTCCATCACGCATCTGCACAAGAATACTGTGTATAAACCTGGACCTCAAGGTCAAACTGTGATATCTTATAATTTCTAATTATTTTCCAATTTGGATGATAATCTTTATTGGGATTCCTTGCATTAATGAATTAATTAATTTTTTAAAAAGCTGTTGGCCACAAAGAATATTAAGCAATAAAATTTCAAAGAGCCCAGATAAAAAGTAACTGCTGAAGCTGTCAGGACCCTCTAAAATAGTGCGTTGTATTGGGTAAGAGAAGGAAATAAATATATATGGGGCAATATACTTCAAATCACACTTTAAAAAATGGGTACATAAATATAATAAACAGCCTGAACCAGAATCTTATACCCAGTCTTGACTCATCTTCTACCTAGATTATTTGGGGAAATGCAGGTTTTAGGTAAGCTGCTAAATGCAGGGTAGCCCTAACAAACAGAAGTGTCAAGTTCTTACAGACTAGGAGTTTGCCAAGGGGATGCAGGAATAAATCTTGTCCCCTCATTGGGAAACACACCAGGAGATGATTAAGAATACTTTGCAAAGGAGCAAACAGATTTTTAGGTCACGTGTCTGTAGAGATGTCACCATTTAAAAAAATGACAAAATCTATCACATAGGCATGAACACAGAACAATATAAAGAGGTTAACAGAAATTGATGGCATCCAAGGTTTAATTTTACACTGAATCGGAGTCTTTGGTGATTGAAATAGACAAAGATGTATAGGGTTATCTTGTTGAAGAGGCTGTGCTAATTACTGGCACTTGTCATTTCTCCATAGCTTTATCTAAGTCAAGAAGGCTAACTAGCTCCTTTTCCCCCAGTGTGCATTGTTTGTTCAGGAGCTTTTGCTGAGGAAGCCTTTTTTTCATAACTGCACCTCATTATTAACAGGTTCATAAATAAATGAGTCCTAATATTTTTCTCCGTTAGCATTTATGATAGGGACATTTGGTCTACAAAAGCTTACACTTGTCTTTAATAAAAATAGGCACTTACACATGACGCCTATTAGGCCCTTGTTACTCTGGAGGAGGAGGAAAGGGGAGGATCTGGAGTTATATAAAGTAATAATAATAACCCAGTGTGCTGGCAGCTTTGTAAATAAAGAATATTTAATAGAGCTTCATGACTTTCCCCCAGCCACTAACTCTTCAGCTTTCTCTTCTAACCTCCAGCCCCTCCATAATGTGAAGACAAAGCGAAGTATTAAGCACACATTTTCTACATGACGGGCACCTTGCTAAGTATTGAAAAAGATATAACATTGTGTGTATTGCAAAGCATAGTGACTTTCCTTGAGGAACTTCCAGTCTAGTGTGAGACTCAAAAAACCAATTCCAGGAACTGGGCGATTCATGCAGGGCTGCTGGTGTAAGCCTTCCCCAATCTGTAGGATTTAGAATAAGCAATACTTGTATTGGGCTGTGGTAACTTTAAGTGGTGATTTAAAAATGCTAGAGTTTGTGGGAGGCTTCACAGTTGTTTGAAGATTTAAATAAACAGGAGGCAGAAAACATTCCAGATTGGGAAATCCAAACAGAAGAAAGCACAGAGGTAGGTAAGGGAGGAGCAGACAGGGGAATATGAACAGAAAAGTCTGCCTTGAGTGAAAAACTTGTCCTAAGAAGTTTCCATGATTACTGTGGGATATAATGTTGAATACTGTATTAGTCCATTCTCACGGTGCTATGAAGAATTATGCAAGGCTGGATAATTTATAAATGAAAGAGGCTTAGTTGAAATAGTTGTGCATAGCTGGGGAAGCCTCAGGATACTTATAATCATGGCAGAAGGGGATGCAAACATGTCTTTCTTCACATGGTGGCAGAAGAGATAATGAGTGCTGAATAAAGGAGGAAAGGCCCCTTATAAAACCACTGACCTCGTGGGAGCTCACTCACTATCACGAAAACAATACGGGAGTAACCACCCCATGATTCAAATACCTCCCACCAGGTCACGTGGGAATTATGAAAACTATAATTTGAGATGAGGTTTGGGTGGGGACACAGCCAATCCATATCGAACGACCCACTTGAAAGTCATGATGGGAAGTTGGAATTTGATCTGTTAACATGGAATCATTCTAGCTCGTAATTAGATGAATGCCATGGTAAGCAGAGCATTTAATGAAACAGTAGCCAAGCAAGAGACATCTCAGACAGTAAATACCACCATTCGGACATAAGAGGACCAGACAGCTGTATCTTTAGTAAAGTAAAAGGCTTAGAACCCAAGAGACATTGCAAAAGATGTCTCAACGTGACCTGATGGACCTTGGGATGAGAGTTGAAGAGATAAGAAAGGCACTGATGGGGATGAAAAGGCTGGAGAGGAGAGACTGGGATGGCAAGTCAAACCCTGGGAGGAGAAGACAGAAAATAAATCCAGATCTAGTTGTAGGTGTGTTAAATTAGAGCTCATTAAAGCACAATGAAACTGTACAAACATAGGTTGGTGGTGTAGGTCAGACTACGGGCAATGTTAGAAGTCATAAGTGCACCTGAATTCAGAAAGGGTGAGAATGTTCGGAGGAAAGAGTAGGGAGACAGGGACAAAGCCTTGGCTGAGACCCATGGTTTTGGGCAGAAGAAGTTCATGTATGAATCATTTCTTGGTCATAGGTCAGTCCCTCCTAGAAGCAGATTCTAAGGAGCATCACAGGCATGCCAAAAGAAGGAGGTGTAGCTGCAATAGAACAGGAAAGCCAGTACACAGAGCCCAGAGGGCCTTCTCAGAAAATGATAAGGACTCGCACAAGATGCTAAGGACTCAAATGTATGAAGCCAGGCCCAGAGCCAGAGACAACAGGTAGACACAGAGGAGTGGCTTGCAAAGGAGGGCAGAGTCCTGGGCCATAGGCTTGGATACCTTAGGTGCTCCTGGCTTCCTTTCCTGAGCCCTGCTAAACAATATGAGATTTGAGTGAGCAGCACTGAAGCTTAAAGGGCCAAGGGCAGACAGAAGGGACAAAGAAACCAGAGAATGAGTTGGACATGTGGGACACCTCAAAGCTCTGCAGCCATTCCCTGTGCAAGTGCCATCATCATTTTGCTCTGCACCATTCCAGTTAGTTACAAAAATCTATGGTACCAAATGTTTCTGCGTGTATGTGTGCATAACTTCAATACCAAATAGGACAATGCACCTCAAAACCAGCATATGACACTTGTTACAAAACACCAAACACTCTAAGAATCCACAAACTCCTTATATTTCATTAGAGCTAAAGTATTAACATTTATTAGTTGACTCCATGACACTTTAGGTAAGTTCTTTGTTATAGGGGAAAAAACTTGGGATGTCTCTTTGCCCATTTGAGAAAAAGGTAGCCCATCTTCAAAAAGTAACTAATGAAATGTGTTATATCAGGACTTTGCCTGGAGGGGGAAGAGAGGTGAGGAGTGGGAAGGGAAATATATCCATCTACCTAACTACTTTCCTGGTGCTCCTCAAATTTCTATAAGGTTTTTGAAAAGATATATGTTTTTAAAGGCACCCTTCTTGCTTGAGAACATCCATTTTGTACTTGCATCCCCCACATTTGCACATGAAAAAATTCATCACTTTGTATACAAATGCCAAATTGCAACGCAAATAGGCATTTGTGTGCCCAATTACCCATTTTGTGTGTTTGCAAAATGGATGTGCCGGGCAAATTCTGCAGGTGTGAGTTGGTAGCCTGCTGAAAATTTGGCTCCCACTGAGTCAACACTCAATAAGGTGATGTCTCCAGACAGCATGGCTGAAGGGAGAAAGTCCGTTTCAGGAACAGCCCTTCAACATGGTAACAGGTGTAGACAGCAAATAGACCACCCTTGCAGAGAGGAAGGTAAAAATATATGAATCTAAAAAGTAAAAGAACTTCAGAGCTACAATTGATGATGATCAGTGTGTCCTAGAAGCACTAAGGGTTTTCCCATGTGTGACTCTAAAGCCCTTAGTGCTCAGCTTTTAACTGGGAACCCTGATTCTTTCTAAAAAGTTAATGTTGTCATAAGAACACAACATGAGATCTACCCCTTTAACCAATTTTTAATTGTGCAATACTATATTGTTAACTATAGGTACAATATTATACAGTGGATCTCTAGAATTTATTGTTGCACTTCAATTGAAATTTAGGCCCATTGATTAATAAGTCCCCATTTTCCTCTCCCTTGAGCCCCTGGAAACCATCATTTCGCTCTTTGATTCTATGAATTTGACTATGTTAGATTTCTCATATTCCTCAGTATTTGTCCTTCTGTCATTGGCTTATTTCACTTAGCATAATGTTCTCAAGATCCGCCCATGTTGCTGCATATTGCAGAATGTCTTTTTAAAGCCTGAATAATATTCCATTGTATGTATATGCCACAGTTTCTTTATCCATTCATCTGTTCATGGACATTTAGGTTGTTCCTACATCCTGGCTATTGTGAATAGTGCTACAGTGAACATGGGAGTGCAGAGATCCTGATTTCAGCTCTTTTGAATAAATACCCAAAAGTAGAATTGCTAGACCATGTGGCAGCTCTATTTTTAATGTTTTGAGGAACCACCATACTGTTTCTCATAGTGGCTGTACCATTTTGCATTCCCACCAACAGTGAACTTGGAAACCCTATTCTTGAAAGCATATTTTGTATCTTTTTAAAGCATGACTCTAACTATATGACAGACATCCTAACAAGCACTCAGAATATCCTGGTAAATCCCAAACCTTAGTCTGGTTGATATGAAAGCCTGTTGCCACCTACATGCCCCTCACCACGCCTTTCTCCATCAGAATTCTCAGGCAGTTGAGGACTAAGAACACTCTCTCGACCTATTCGACTCTCCCGCAGCCACATGCCACCTGGGTGAGTCACTGCCATTCCTTCCCAACATCCCTGATGATCTCAACAAAATTTCTGCCTGAAACTTATAAGGAGGTCATACACAGCAAAGATAAATGGTCCTTCATTTGCTTGTGTGTTTGTTTTTAGCTTTTGAGATAAGTCAAGCTCAAAAATGATACATCAATGTTTCTGGCAAATTTATTTTCTAGTCCACAAATTCTTAACTTCACTTGATTTTTTTTATAAGGTAATTTGTCAAAAAAAATAGATAAAGTTCTACTTTCATTGGGTGCCTGCCTGCACCAAAGTCATTAAAATGCCGTTGTTGTCATCATATACATTTCATTTTTAATCTTTAGTATCCAACAGAACTTTAGTTAAAAAAAAATAGAGCAAAATATAGGCAACCTGCTTAATCATAGAAGTATAACTTTTTTTAGATGATAGTAATTCTCAAAATTGCCTTAGATATTTGCCAGATATCAGAAATGGGTAATGTAGTATTTTAAGTGGCAGAAATGCATTAGTACTGTGTAAGTACATGATCCTTAATGTACTAATCTTGGCAATATGTGTAATGAGGACTTTCAGTAACACTTATTTTAAGTGTCCTCTGAGAAATGCTAATTTACAATGAAACACCTATGGAAGTACATGTGACATCTACATGAATATCAAATGAACTCATTTTGATCAATGCTATTACAATGAATATAAAATGAATTCACAATGATAGGAAATTTAAAGTATTATCAGATTTTCTGTTAATATTACATGTGCTGTGGAGATTAGTATATGTTAAGATTTAGAGACAATATATATACATATATATATACACACATAAATATATACATATTTATACACATGCACATATACCAAAAACATATGTTCATAGTAATTACCTCATTAGGAAGTACCCTTTAATAAAAGTATTCTATTATTATGCACACACACACACACACAAATCTTTTATATACAAAATGCTTATGTTACATTTATAAAATTGCATACTGGATATTAACAAACATAAGATTTGCATTATAAGAGCAAGTGTCAAACGAATAGACTTTGTAGATTTTATATTTGACAAAAGATATTTTCTAATCTTAATCTTGAGTTTTCCTGACTCTGTCATGAAGGCAATGCTTGATAAATTGATTTAGATCTGTTAAAACTCTCTGGTGGCTTTTGTGGCTAGCCAGAGATAATCAATGGTGGATGGACAGATGTATGGATGGGTAGATGAAGGGTTGAATAATTGTGATTAGTATGATATTTAAATATGGCCTCTTAGAGACTGAAGTTTTTATTTAGAGTTTCTAAGAAGCCAGAATTTGTAGAAAATGTGTGACACATTCCTTTTTGATGACAAACTAAGGTCCACAAACGGTGTGTGCTCCTTAACCTTAACTTAGGCTGACCCACTGTAGGTGATCCAACCACATAACAATCAACAAGCCTTGACCCTCAAGGGAGTCTCTTGTCTGTTTAGAGTCTCAAGGAGCTAATATGAGTGGGACAACATTGGTCTCCCAGATGAAACCAACAAGAGTTCATGCTGTGGTCTACGTCCAACCTCAAATCACAGGAATTCTCAGATGCATGCATCAAATTTCTGCCAATGTTGTGCATGATCTGCACACCTAAACTCAAATAATAATCAGCTCCTATCAATTGTATCAGTTCCTACCTTCTCAGCATCACTCACATGACTTTTCTTCTTTTCCTCTTTACTACCACAACCTTATGTCAGAACCTCATCCTCTCTTGCCTGAGTATTTGCAATAGGCTCATAACTGATCTATCTCTCTTCTTCCCCGCCTCCAACTAGTCCTGCACACTGCCAGCCAGATTATCTTTCCAACAAGCAGACAGGGCCAGGTGACTCATCTGTTCCAAATTTCTAGATGGCTCCCCTCATCTACAAGATTCAAACCAAATGTTTTATGGGGTATATAAGGCTCAGGCCACCTATTCAGCTGCATCTTCCTCCACTATCTCCTACATGTACTGAATTAACTATAGTCTTCCATGCCTTGGTGTCTTTTTGTATTGTTCTTTCTGCCTGGCATGTCCTCCCCTTGCCTGTCTACCTGAAAAACACCTGCTCATTCTTTGAATTTCAGCTCAGTAGTTTTTTCTTCCATGAGGCCTTCCTTGTCCCCTTGCTGCCATCTGAATCCTATAGACTGCACTATAGTACTTTCACACAGAATTTGTCTTCTGGTAACATCTTCATAGAGGAACTAGACTATAAAATCTTGAGCCAAGAATAATATTTTATTTATCTTTGTTTCCCAAGCCATTGCCCAGTATCTAATACATTGATGCTTATTCAATGGCTATTGAGTAAATAGATGACTTGTCTTCTGAAGATTCCATTATACTTTCTGTTGTCCATTCTTCAGGCAGATGTTCAGAAATTTGCACTCACAAATTGCTTAGTTAGCGCCATTCTAACTTTAATTGATTCAGTGAGCACATTCTAAATATGTGTGGGCAAAAGTATGAGCTTTATAGTCCAAGTCATTCTCTACCATACCCAACACATCCTGGAAAATCAGGTGACTATAATATTAACCTAAAAATAAAAATAGCTACTTTATTAATTACCCGCTTTGTGCTGGGCATGGTACTGTTTTACTTATATTACTTCATGGCAATCTCACAATTGCCACATGATATCAGTATTACTATCCTCATTTAGCAGATGAATAACTCAGGGTCGGGAGAAGCTAGATGACTTAAGGCCATGGAAATGGCAACTGGGGAATTCAAACACAGGCTCGGCTGACTCAAGTCCTGGCTTGTTACTTGACACCATCACTTCCTAGGTGTGTCAAAGCATCTACAGTGTCTTCTTAGAGAACCTAACAACTCCAGGGAGGAGATTCCAGAGTTGATGCACAAATTTAAAAGTCAAAATGAGCCCCTCACTCAGCCATCATTCACTTCACATTCCATAAAGGGAACTTTCTTTTGCTGTAGAATTTTGGATTAAACTCTTCTCACGTAAGAATTGACATGTTGATAATTGGGAGATTAAGTCTGGTGGTTTGACTTATTCTGGTGGATTTTACTATTTTTTGGGCAAAGCCTTGCTGCCCAGATTTTTTTCAAAGTGATTTTCAAATGATTTGCATATTCTCCTGTTTTCCTTTTTGTAGAGTGCAAACTGGTACTAGTTTCACTTTCAGCTTTGAGGTAAAGAGCTCATGAATCTGACATGGTGGCTTCTGGTCTTTACTTGATTTTCCTAATTGGGTTTTTGTTTTGGCTTGGTCTGGAAAGCATCCCAGGTTTCAAAAACAAGGCTCTTGAAGTGAACTGCTGACTTTGAGCTTGAACAACATATTACAAGAGAGAAGAAGAAATCATAACGTTTGCTAGTTTTGAATGAACTTAGCTTCCACTCAAGTTCAGATAGAGGTGGGGGCTCACCACCAGAACTGCAGGGACACCTCTCTTGAAGCACACATGCTTCAAACACTAACGTCACTGCCGTAGAAGGCTCAGAAATAACTGTGGTACTGGCCAGGAAAAATAAAATGTATACCTCCAAAAAAGGAATTGTAACTTTCAATTTGGTATTTTGTCTAGGCTGAAAGAAGATATTTGTGCTACAAGATTCAAGTCCTGATTTCTTTTTCTCCACTTCCAAACTGCCAGGAAACTCTTGGCTCAAACATTACCATCACTGAGATGGTGTCCTCTAATTCCACATCCTAAATACATAATAATATTTGTTGCCTGGTTCCCACAGTACGTCATTCAGATGACCATCATCTTACCCTTCACAGCATGGTATACTTAGATACTCATATAAAACTCTGAAGCCACTGAGGACAGTGACTGTGTCATATTCACAGTGTCCCTAGCACCTGGCACATAGAATAGGAGTCAGCAAGCATGCTTCTATAAAGGGCCAGCTAGTACGCCTTTCAGGCTTTGTGGATACTATGGTCTTGTTGTAGCCACTCAGCGTCTGTTGTAGTACAAAAGCACCTATAGACAATATGAAAATGAATGAGCCTGGTTGCATGCCAAAACTTTATTTACAAAACCAGGTGGTAGGCCAGATTTGACCTTGGGCTATAGTTTGCCAACTTCTGACATACATCATCCAACAAAAAAACAAAAAAAGAAGGGAGGGAAGGAAAGAGGAAAAGAAGCAGGAAACAAGGGAAGAAGGAAGGGATGGAGAGATTGAGGAAAAGGTGGAGAGCAAGAATAAACCCAGAAATAACGTAAGAATGAGACAAAACGCGCTATGCTTCCCAGATGGTAAAGAGCTATTCCTAGTCAGTTTCTCTTCAGCAAAGCGTTTAGTCCATGAGAAACAATTCTAATTAGAATCCTCCCATTATATTTCACATTGTATTCTCTACATGTAAATCTTCCAAACAGTTTCTCTTTTTTGGCAAATCATTATTTCACATTTATTAAGACAAAGTACGGTTGAAGGGCTCTATTGCTGGCTTACTACAGCCCATCCACAGGTGTTATATTTTATGCACTGAAAATGGAGAGTATTGTTCTGCCACTCTCTATGCAGGAACTATGAATGCCTGGAAACAAACGACTTTTGACTGCTGATCAGAACCACACTTTAATCAGTTACTGGTCTATGATCAATAATTAATCATGCTATTCTGTCTAGGTAATAAATAATGGGGAAAATAGCAATGAATATATAGTTGGCCAGATTCTCCCTGGGGCGAAACAGGAAAAGACCAGCATGAAAGTCTGCCTGGATTACCCTGTAGATTCTCAGTGTGCAGCTTGAGTTAAAATTTCAGGAGGGTTAGAGGGCTGTTAGTAGGGAAAGGGGAATTGTCATCATCCACACCTCCCCGTAGGTACCTTAGGGCTAATAATTCCTACTTGGATCAAATCTCTCTGTGCTAAGATGACTGAAAAGGGGGCCAGGAGCAGCAGGGATGCTATGGGGTAGACACAATACAGTTCCACCATCGAAGGTCTTCCTTGGAGGTAGAGGCAAGCGGGTGGCAACAGGAGTACTGTGGCACCTTGATGCTGTCATGCTTATAGGCCAGAAACTGTGTGTAAGCTGCAACTTTATACAGGTACATTGACTCCTACAAGAGTGCCCAGGGACTTTTCCATTTAAAAGTTTTATGATGGAATATTTTATAAAGAGTATAGTTGCCTTAGTTTTTTGTTGCTATCTAACAAATTATCACAAATTTAGTGCCTTAAAATAGTCTACATTAATTATTTCACAGTTTCTGCAGGTCAGGGGTGTGAACACATTAGCTCAGTTCTCTACTTAGGGTTTCATGGGGCTGCAGCCACAGGGTCAGTCTGAGATGTGAGATTGGGTCCTCTTTTAGAGTTCACCTGGTCACTGGCTGAATTCAGTTCTTTGTGGTTGTGTGGCTGAGAGTCCTGGCTTCTTACTGGTTGTGACCACATGCCCTTACCTTGTTAGCCAACTTTTAAGTAGCGGCATAGGGGTGGAGAAAAGATGCGTGGAAGGGAATTGCTACCACAGCTCATGTAGATAGTATTCCTCGGTGCTATTAGAGATTATTAAAGACCATTAAAAAAAATAGCTTGAGAGTTCTCCCTGAGCAAAAAGTCTAGGTGATAGTTTACACTGTGGGATGCCACCCTATCATCATGCTAGATTTATAGGTTCAAGGCCTTTCTCGTGCTTTTATAAAAGTATGCTAATGTAGATGGGATAATCCTGCATTTAGATTGCAGCAATATTTTTGATATAAAAGTTATGGTGCTTTTAATGAGGCACTCTAAGTTGTCTTTTATTCTATCTAGGTTAGCATAAGAAAAGCATCATTGTACTGTGATATTAGCAAATTGCCTGCAAATTTAAATAACCTGCTTTGAGTCAGGTGTTTTCTTTTTATTGACTTGTTTCTCCCCAAGGCTTTAGCCTACCTACATTCTGAGAACATGCAGCAACCACATAATCAGCCTTCCTAATGAAGCACGGCACCTGCGACTGCCTGGGTCTGCCTCTGCTGGTCTAACAGGAGCCTCACCAGAATAGCCCATACTGGCCTCACAGGTATAGCCGGGCCTGCAAATCACCAGTGATACCACCACTCTAAAGGACAGAAAGGGGCCTCAGACTCTAAAGGACAGAGCGGAGCCTCAGACTCATAGAGCAAATGTGGTGAAAAAAATCCTTTAAGACTATCTAAATAATTTGCTAGCTATACCAGAAGCAAGCCCATAAAGGAAAACCACTTCTTATGCACCTAATAATCATCTATCTACCTATCTACTCATCCATCAGTATGCTTCTCATCTTTGTTATAAATCTAAAGGACTCATTCCCAGGTTTTGCAAATAGACATCTGAACGCTCTTTAAAACTGCCACTTTGCATCCCAGTTACCTTCAGACTGCACCTTTCACAAACGTGGCTTTTATCAGTTGTTCCCTTTCAATGTGATCATTGAATTAAGGTAAGGTGATCTAAGGGGAGGTTTCCCCAAACCTTGAGAGAAGTGTCTCATGATGGGACTACCCTATTCTTTCATATTAGACATATGGTCTTTCAAAAGCCAAGGAAGCTGAAAGAGATCTTAGAGCAACCTTTGAACTCTGTGAGAGCAGCTGAGTAAATGCATCTGCTGAAATGCTCAGCACCTCACCCTCCCCTGTGGACAAGGAATCTTCTGAATGGCTGGGATGCCGCTCCAAAACCTCTGAAAAACAAAGGCATTGTTTACCTCTTGTGAAAGGAAAATGACCCTAGATAGGCCAGTATCAAGTCACTTTTACCTCTAAGAAAGGTGAAAAGTTAACAAGAAGCTCTGTTTCACCCCAAACTTTAAATGAGTAAGTGGCTACCAGGCACCACCTTCAGCTGATGGGGAATGAGATGGAAGAAGGCAGGCACACACACATGTGCACGTGTGCTCCACACCGCACAGAAGCACCACCATGAGAGAAAGCAACTTGGCTTAGTGGCCACCCTGACTGGCTGCCTTCGCTGAATTGGAGAGGACTTGCAGCCACTTCAGAGGAGGGTACACAGCCAACGCAAACCAAACACAATCTGCTTCTTTGTGAATTGCAAGCAATTCCCAACTGCCTGAGCTAATGGTACAGAGCAGTAGAGCAGATAACCCAATACGGTGGATAATCTCAAAATCATTTTCCATTTGGCTTGTGGAATGAATTAAATGATTTGTTTCAGCTTCAGCAGATTTACCTTCCTAATTATGTTTTTTGTTAGGCTAGAAACATTCAACATTGCGAGACATTGCCAGGGATTTTTAAAAGTGCAGTAGATAATGGTCATGTGAGAGGTCAGCACAGGGGTAACAGGGGGTCACTGACATCTACTGAGTGCCAAGTATGGTGTGAGTCACCAAAGGGGGCAGCAAGGATGAAAGACATGTCTCCAACCATTAGGGCTGTGATGTAGTAAACACCACCAGATCTAGAGTTATAAAAATATACCTCAAAAATATTTGGTTATGGCCAGGCACAGTGGCTCACACCTGTAATCCCAGTACTTCGGGAGGCCAACACGGGCAGATCACCTTAGGTCAGGAGTTTGAGAGCAGCCAGGCCAACATGATGAACCTCGGTCTCTACTAAAAATACAAAAATTAGCCAGGTGCGGTGGAATATGCCTGTAGTCCCAGCTACTCGAGAGGCTGAGGCAGGAGAATTACTTAACCTGGGAGGCACAGGTTGCAGTGAGCCAAGATCATGCCACTGCACGCCAGCCTAGGCAACAGAGTGAGGCTCTGTCTCAAAACAAACAAACAAACAAACAATGGTTATGTAAATGGCATGTAGAACACCTAAGTTTTCTTTACTTGAGATTTCTCTAGATGTTCTATCAATGTTTGTTGAATAAATGAATGGATGGATAAACAAGGCATATTTAGAAAGAAGTCAGATAAATAGCTCTGACAGTGAGCGTTCCTGGAAGGTGAAGGAAAGGCAACTTGCTAATCACAAGAGTGCTCAGGAAAGGTGTCCCCACAACCAGAAGCTCCTAGAAAGCAGGTTGCATGCTCCTCAGGGTGCTGCATAGGTGGAGAATCTGTTAGATTCTCTCCCCACCCTGCCCCACCCTCTTCCCTTGGGTTAGTCCTCATTATCTTTTAGGTCGCAACTCAATACGCGTCCTCAAGGAAATCTTTCCAACCCCGGACCATAGCAGTCCCTGGGAATATGCTTTCCTCATACCCTGTATTTCACTTTCTAAGCACTTTCCCCCAACATGAAGTAAAAACTTATCTTAGCATATCTGTGGTAAGTTTGCTTCCTCTGATACAATGTAAGTTGCATGGTGGCAGGGACTAGTCTCACCTTTTATTACTATCACTGTACTTCCAGCATTCAAAACAGCACTGGCATACAGGGGGTAAATAAATACTTGTTATGAAACAATGTATGTCACTGAAGCACTAAAGTCAGGAAAGACATATTTAACTGAGCTCGAAGAAATGAGTAGGAAATACTTAATTGGAGAAAAGAAAAGTAGGAATTTTAGGAAAGGGAATCTGCCTTTATAGCCAGGGAGAGAGAAAAATAAGCAGGAGGATCTAGTGAGATCATGAGTAAGCTGCTTCTTTAAGTTCTATTAGGGTTAAAAATTATTTTATAAAACAATACAAATATTAGCTACCATTCATTGTTTCCAATAAGCTATTTTAATGGCTTAGCTTATCTACTGTCATTGCAAGCCTGTGAAATGGCTGTTACCCTTATTTTATAAGGAGCCCACTGAGGCTTACAGAATTTAAGGTCACTTGGTAACTACATGGTGGAGCCACTATTTGAATCCAAGCATATTTATTGATATGACTCCAAGGCCCATGATTTTACCACTCTGCAAACAACGTACTGTATTTTAAAACTTTTTTTTTCAATAAAATATAAAGCACTTGGCAGCTATAATGTGTGTAGACACAGGCACATATAGTCACACACTCAAAATGACAGAATAACTAGCTAGGTAACTAGCTAAGGAATCCATTTTTTCTTAAAAACTAAATACATCTCCATTTTATTTGGTTATGTAAACTTTGCACTGCATGAATGGAGAAAACCCGAAGTCTTTCATTATCTAAAAGACAGAAAATCTGGGTATCTTTGGGCCAAAATAAATGCCCAAATAAATAAGTGACAGTGGAAACAGCCATGCATTTTGCCTCCAACTAACTGGTTTAATGTGGCTTTTTTTTATTTTCTATTTTTCATTTTCTGCCAAGGCTTAAAGTTACACAACAAATATTAAGATCAGTGTGGCCCTTCTCCGTAAGTTCAAGGCTGATTGGTCCAACAAAAAGTGACTATTAGAATAATATTGATGCAAATGTGAAAACCCCAGTACAGCAAGAAGCGTCAGGGTTCTGCCGTTTTTGTTTTTGCTGCTTTGGTGCAATGAAATACCCACCTCTAGACCGTAAGCTGTGAGGACAGAGGGTCCAGGTCTGCTTTTTCACCTTTATCTCCCTGGTGCCAACACAATACAAAGCGCACAACCAGCTCACAATTACGGAATGGAAAAGTGAAAGTTTAAGATTCAGGTAATTGTGATTGCAGAAGGTTGAAGGGTCATTGAAAGTCCTGGGACTCCATATTTATATCCTTGTAATTGCCTGTTGTAGAACTAAGAAATACAGGACACTTCGGAAGGCAGTGTCAAATAGGTTTAGCTAAATTTGAATTTATTAAAAAAAAAAATTAGTCATTGAGAAAGCATTTATCTCACACTACAATAACAGAAAATAAACTAAATAATTTTTTTTCCTTCATAGTCATCTATCTTAGCATCCCACTGACATATCCCAAATGGCAACTCCTAGACCATCGCTGACTCTCAACTAACATTTCCTATTATTGTTATTAATAGAAATCCGTACTTTTAAATTTTCTCTCGGGGGACCTCAATGGACTTTCATTTTACAATAATGAGGATTTGAAAAATGGTTTATTTTAATACATCTCAAAAATGCGCTGTTGAAAATAATAAAACTTCTATTTGATCTAATGATAGCCATTACCTCTCACACAGGTATGCCAGGGCAGAACCTTTTTTTGTGTGTGTTCAGCAGATCCTGGAGGTTTTCTAGGAGCCGAGGGCAACCCACAGAAAAACAAATAAGAAATCATCTCAGGAAATATTCCTCAGATATTCTGGTTTTTGAGACAAGTGGAATCATTCCCCACTAATTTATACACCAATGAAACTGGCCGGTTGGCAAGCCCACAATTAATGTGAATGCCAAGTGGGAAGGCAGCTTTGTTTCATCTCAGAGAACACTTCGTTGAACAGCAGCCTCCCCAGATGAAAATCATGCAATGTCTCTCTTTAAACTTGCAGCAGACGCTGGCATTTCTTCATCTCTATTCACTCTATCATTATGATGCATTATACAATGTAATGATGTAATACATCGGAAAGCTGAAATGTGCGTGCCTTGCCAAAAATCATAATAAGAAAAGTATACAATTATTTTCTGCTATGAAAGCCACTATCACTATCATTTCATCCTTCCTCGGCCAAAATGAAAGCTTCCCTAATGGCTCAGAGTCTCTTTATGTTTGTGAATTGAACATGAATGAGAAAAGTAGGAAGTCACCTCATCTGTACCGAGTCAGAACTTTTAAGAGATGTAAACAAATTTGTCATTGAGCATGGCGGGCTGGCTCTAGGATCTGCTCCAGCCATATTTCCGATGGTGTGATTCCTGGTGTGATTCTAAATGTTACCAAGCCTTTATTTGCTAATAACAAATTTCCTAAAAAGGGTCTGCCTTTTCATGTTTCATTAACATTAACCTACAATCACAAGCCACTGTTCTGGGCAGGAAGCACATTTCAGGGAAAAGTCACCGTCTGCTGGTAGTTGTATTTGCGGCTGATTAAATCAAAAAATCAAAGTAATAAAACCTCAGAAATAAAGCCAACTAATTGCTACATTTCCCCTCCCCCTTACTGAATGCTATTTTGAGTTATAGGAGCAGAAAATTGTTTTAAGAATGAGATATTTTTAATGCATCATAAGAAAATATTCCCAAAAGATTGCACTATTGAGCAGACTTGATTTTTTCATCCAATTCCTCCTGGTTTTGCCCCTCCTTTCTTCCCCTCCCCAAGCCCCCTTTCTGCTCCCATGGATTTTCTAGGTAGATTTCTATAGCATACCTAACGCTTTTCTTCATTATTACCACGGATCAACCCCTGAAAAAGAGGACCAAACCAAAGGAAGGAAGTTGCATCCTTGACCATCCAGCTTGCTGGCAGGCGCTCTGTCAATTTGGATTGCAGCAACATTTCACAATGACATTTTAGGCACCGTTATTGTAATCGTAATTGGGAAGCGGTTGATTAGATGGAGGCCAGAGACAAGTTTTAAGGGAACACAGGGAACTGAACGGGGGCAGACTGCCGTCCACTGCATTCCGTCTCCAGTTCTGAGAAAACTGCCTTGACAGAGCTCACTCACAAAACCCAGCCACAGATCATAAAGCTCCTAAGTAGGCTGGCCACCCGCTTTACGCTGAAAATTTGTGGGATGCCATTTTTTTTTTTGCCTGGCAAAATTAGTAGAAATGCTTAACGTAATTAATTTTTATACTAAACACGTGTTGTTGTTTTTTTTAATGTACAATTACCAAACCGTCGCAACCACAGCAGAGCACAATCAGATGTGCCTGAAAACACATAATTGACATAAAGGACGTTCAGGAAAATAACGTGAAAACATAAAATAAATGGTTATTGCTATTTAGAATCTGCATTTAAAGAGTGGAATTATTCATAATTATGCATTATTAGCTAATAATTGGGTGGAAGCATACAGGGCATATCTTGTTTATTGTTGCTGTTGCTGCTATTGTTACTATTATTATTATTTTCTGTGGAAAATTTTACCAACCTGAGATCATTTTGAAGAATTCCCAGTGATTACTCAGAGCACACAGCCTGTAGACTGTTTTGCATTATTCACTCACCACCGAAACACAGTCACCTCTGGGGAAGGCCCTAGAAAATCCCAAACATCTCATAAAAACATACCAGCAGGTGTAAGGCACGTTTCTTCATCCAAAAGAAAGCCAAAGAGGGAAGGAAAGTAAAGACGTGAAGATGCTTCATGCAGGGTTAGAAAAAAAAGCCTGGAGCAAAAAGCAGAAGTAAACTCAGTTACACTGATGCAGGCATCATTCAGCATATCATTTCTTCCTTCGTTCTCCCCCTTCTTCTCTCCTTGCCAGAAACAAAAGATGGATGAGATACACATGGTGGCTAGGCTTTTAGTGCCTACTGATGGTCAGTAGCTATGTCTAATATAAATTGTGTTTGTGTCGCAGAGGGGCAACAGATGGCAAACTTTGGTGAATTCAGCACTTGCAGGCTTCAGGCTTCAATGCTCCAGTACGGCAGCCCGATGCTGCCCACCTAAGTTCTTTTACTTTGGGGAATGTGTCAAGTGTTCTGTGATCAAATTCTCAGGCTAGAAATCCATGAAGGCTAAATGACAGTGCATAGAACAGAAATGATGTCCTCAGAGGGTTGGAACAACCAGTTGGAAGGTGAAAATTTTTCTGATACGACCAGCTTCTTGGTCTATGTGAGGTAGAATAACTTAAATGATACATTTTTGGTGTCTTGCCCCACATTTCAGTGTCACATAGATTATTAAAAGGAGCAACACATGGAAAAGAAAATGAACCAAAAAGGTTAAAACAAGAAGAGAGGAGAACACAAAAGAATAATTTTGTCTAATTACTCACATCTAAGTTTATGTTATACACTAAGAAAAACAGCTTGATACATTAAATCCATGTATTCCATTTTTTATTAAAGTTATTAAATAATAAAGCTAAATTTTATTATTTTTATTAAATAATTAAATAAATAAAAATATTTTATTAAATAAATTTTTATTTTTGATTTTATTTTTGATATATTTGATTTTGATTATATATCCTATGCTATTCCAGGCCCTGGAGACTCAGTGACTAAAACAGTCAAAACCTCTTGTCTTCATAAAGTTGATATCATATGTGTGATGGGCAGTTGGGGGTTGGAGGGAAAGGCAACAAGCAAATAATTAAGATCTATAGCAGACCAAATGCGGCTGTACTTTGAAGACAAATGAAGCCCAGAAGAGAAGGTAGAAAGTATGTGCATGGTGGAGGGTTATGCAACTTAAGTAAGGTCTGTGAAGACATCTCTGAGGGGGCAATATCTGAGTAAAGACCTATTTTGATTAAAACTCAGTCATTTGAATGAGCTTTTCTTTTCTTCTCTTTGAACAGAGATGATCAAACTGATCTAACAATCTCTTGAAAACATAACCTTGGTAAATCACTTCAAGAATTACAAGAAAGATTTGCATGGAATGGAACTCCTATATAATAATACACATTCAAGTTGACAGGTTTCCTCTGTATAGAGGAAATACGTATATTTTTACTCAGAATAATTCTAACTGTATTTCTCTCTTTGTTTTAAACACAAATAAGTTGGTCTGCACTCAGCAAAGTAAAAGAACACAAAGCAAATGGAAAGAAATGAGGGAAGCTCTGAGGAGGGACCTGGTCTTTCCAGGGAGATGAATAACCAGTTTGGCCAGATTTATCTTTATACGTTATTTGGGTTCTAGGCATTTAGACTCAAGAAAGAAGAAGAACAATAAGCACATCTGTAGTGACCATATTTCCAGAGTCACAATTTAGAACTCATGGCCTAATAAAGAATCATTTTTCTAATTTGTGAATTCACTTATATAAAAAGCCTTTCAAATATAAAATGCAAAATCTTTTTAGTTCTTATTTTTTAAAATGCCTTTCTTGAAAAGATTATAGTTTTATAACTAAAAATATATACTTCATTAACACACATGCATATCTGTATCAGTAAACATAATATTTGAAAGTCTAAAGTCGTAATAGACTCCAGAAACCCAGAATCTATGGTCCCTGCGCTATACATACCAATGCATATAATATACATTGGTCAAAATCTACACAATCTATACTACCCTAGTAGAAAATGTGCTTCTTTTCCAAGGTACATGCAGTTCCTAGACTCTTCATATTGTATTTATTTACTTAAATAAGGACTCTTAGTAATAAGTAATAAGATAAGCTCCAGGCTTATCCCTCCTGCCCCTCATCACAAATATCCCAAACCCAGGCATCCAGCCTGAGCAGGAAGTAGCTGGGATCACTTCCTCACAGAGGCTCTACCCCAACCTAGTGTGGGAGGGATGAAGCCAGTGCTAATAATAAATTAGAAAAAAGCAAATCCACTTAAGGTATATGGGGGAGGAGCCAGTAGGAATGCAGGAGGAACCTGGGACTCTAATCCTAGGTACTGCTGCTCCCCACATCCCATATAACTAGGACATTTCCTCCCTGAGTACCCAGGCCAAAGAAGGGACTGAAGCCAAATGCCCTTCCCCAGTGACAATGTATACGGGATGAGCAAGGGATCCCCCATTACCACCTCTATTTTTGTTGTTGATGATGTTTATTGAGACTTTCTTGCAGCCAGACCCTGACTTAGATCAGAATTGTCCTGTTTAGGAAGAGAATTACATATCACACCTAGATTCCCCTGCTGGCCTCCCTCTACTCCCTGTTACTGTCCTAATCGTACATCTGGGGCTCCTGTTCTCTGCCACCTTTGTTTATCTCTTTCATCAAGGCTTTGCTATCAACCGCTTATGCCTTGGTGTGAATAGAAATTAACCAACAACTTCCAGGGAAATTTGCAACTAAAGCCTTTTTTTTCTGTCACTGAGAGAAAGAAAAGTACTATCCCCCATGGCAAGAGTTCCAGGATTCTCTATGGATGTTGTCAACTATTCCACTTGGGCACCCACCTCCGGGTGAACTTGAGTTCTATTTAGCCTTTGCAACTGGGTGGATGTTTTTTCAAGATATCCAAAAAGCAAAGATAGAAATGATTTATGCAAATCCACCTGTCCTTTAATCAGAAACACCATCATCTTTCAGTAGTTTTAAAGACAAGTAAAACTAATTTGACTATGCACAGAAAGGATACATTTTCAGCAGACTGAGAAACATGAAGTTACTCATTCTTCTCAGACGCGGGGTAGCTTCCTATCTCTGTATCTTCCCCCACACGCTTTGCTCATGATGAGCTTAGATCCATGAAACTGAATGTAATTGATAGATGGCTGAGGATTTTCTCACCCAAACTTTCATTGCTGGTTAGCACAGGGCAGGGGTGGGTGGCTGAGTAGGAGTGTAGAGCCATTCTGAGTACTCCCCTTCCCTCGAGAATCTATTCACTGCTGATTTGGAAATGTGGCTTTATTCACTCAAGCACCTCATGGCTTTGAAGCTTGATTGGATCAAAAATGTTAATTATGCTTCTCTTTAACATGATTTATAGGACATTAGTGACAGCAGGGGAGTGTTTACTCTGTGCAGGTAAGATACTGCGGTCTAGCGGCTGCCTCTGATTTCCATGTAATTAGGAAAATTTGGCCCACACAGGGGCCTAATAAGATTGCCACTCTCTTTCCCTCCCAAAAATGCGGAACAAGTCCCTATCTTGCACTAACTCATATATTGCCTCTCCAGTTTCAAATAATTTTTAAACTATAAAATTAAAGAAAATCAAAGAAAAATTGCTTTCATATGGCCATGTCATCTGTGAGTAGCTCTGCACAGGCAAACGGGGTTAGTGGCTAGCAACTACAGGTCTCTTCTAAACAAAAATCAGGTTAATATTTTCTTTCTGTTTGAGCCTGAGGTATAGGTATAAGTTTTCCTATATACACAAAGCCTTGTTTTGTGCATGAGGGTATATTTGTGTGACTGTGTATGTGTATTTGTGTATACTTCATAGATATAGTTGGGGAGGAAGAGCATTGCTTTAATGCCTGTGAAACCAGTCTGTGGAAGGTTCCCTCTTCCATTGCTGAAATGATTAAAAATCTAAAATGAAAAGACCTAAGGGCCTAAAGACGGTTAATGAACATAGAAATAGTAAAGGTTTATACCTTTTTGTGCCTCCTCTGTAACAATCACAGGTGCAGTCATGAAATGGTTACACACTTCTCTCTCTCATACATAAGCTCATAGGTAACCACATTTAGATACATCTCTTCCTCCATCTGTGCAAACCTCTTTCAGAAACACAGCCCCTCAATTAAGAGCTTCCGCCAACCTATACTTTTTGTGCCTGTAACATATGCCTTGATGTGGCTTCTAGGAAACTTATAACATGTGCGTTTTTGTGCTGTTACAGCATCAAGCATCTACACAGTATAAACAAGGATATAACAAGTCTGCAGAAAAATTCTGAACCCATTTTAAGGATGCACAGCAAAAGGATTTTACAGTAATTCTGGAGAGAAGGGACAGAAAGTACAAAGGAGAAGTGGAAGTCTTCCTTCTTTTTTTTAAGTCAAAGCGCCTTTGTGCGAGGTTATACCGAGCTTTGACATGAGCAATGTTTAGGTTTGTGTCTCCAGCAAGCGAAGATTCAGTTTGTGCCACAATATATATGTGTACGGGAAGAGTATTTTTAAAAATACAATAAAATGTTATCTCTGATTAGAAAAGAAAGATGAATTCTCCTGCTAAACCAGGTAACCCTAAAAGCGTGTTAACATGAAATACTAAATAAAATGCTACTCATCTATAATAAATCTTATTACACATTTTGGCAATTTTATTACTAACATAGTGAAGGTTTCAAGCAATGTTTGAAAATAGAAATCTTAAATTGAATCATTGTTGCATGAATATATGCAAAATATTCATTTCTAGCACTGTGAGGGTTGAGTGCTTTTAAATTGGAGAAATCACTCATGACTTCACCTTTTCATGCAAGATAAAGTTGTATGTGGTAACATCATTACAATGTCATGAAAGGAGTGGAAATCATACAACAGTTCTGCCTAAAGCTAATATACAAAAAAGGGGCTTCAATATTTTTCAATATTGTTCAATATTTAAAGGTGCAGTGCAGGGCTTTAAATATATTTAAGAAAAATCATTAGGCTTTAGATGTCAGTGAGGCCTTTACTGAGCTCAGAGACTAATAAAATCATTGATGAGATCTCTTTAATATTTAACGGAATTCGTGTCTTAGGTAGTTGCCTATTTTCCACTCCTGTCTCTGCAGATGGGGCTAAATATAGATTTTTTTAAAAAAAGATTTATGAGAAAGTGACTATAGATTTTCTTAACTATAGCACTAAAATAAAACTATTTACTCAATGTACTGTCATAACAAGAGAAAAAGCATTATGACATTTAAATAGGATTTCCTATCACTTCTTTAACAGAAGATAGCTTAAAAAGTAGCTGATACATTTATACACACCAACAATCAGGGAATTCAATCAGTGAAAACAAATGAGCAGATTTTCAAATGAGTTGCCGAACCATGAATTATCAATAGAGGGTTAGAAGGATTGTGAGAAACTGTGATTTAAAAAAAATATATATTGAGGACAACAATTACTATTTTGCTCATTGATTTCTTTTCATTTTTTTTCTAAACAGTGATTTTAAAAAATTAGGAGTCAAAGTCCAGACTCAAAATTCTAGGTCTTGTGTGTGAGCACGCGTGAGTGTGTGTGCGTGCATGTGTGCTTACTGAAATGAGAATAGTCCTCCTTTAATTATATTATTTCTGTAGAGTTAATCTGTGGGAGAATATCATTCTCACTGAGGTAAAGTAAGGCATTCGCAGGCTCAACTTTAAACCCTGTTTATGTGTGAAATTGATAGCTCCATTTCTGTTATCAAGTCACCAGTCCAGCACTTTAAAGTCATGGTCTGCAAAATAAAATTGTCTCCCTTTTGAATGTCAATCCCTAAAACCAAATATTCCCATTTATTAAAATAAAAATGTAAATTTATAAATTATCATCCTATTTTTATGTAAAAGCATTCTGGAAAGTACCACATACCATTGTCACATGGCAAACAGCCCTCCCCATCATTGGCTGTTGCTAGGCTACCAGGAAATGGAATGGACCATTGCCAATGATGAATTAACTGATGAGCCAGGATGACAGTAATCTTTGTCACTGGATGCAGTAGCTGTCTGAGCCCTGTCATTTTCTGCATTTCATGTTAAACAGATATACCTAGATTGTAAAACAATACAAAGAAGAATCTGAAAAGAAAGAAGTAAACTTTGACAATCAGAGGGCGGTAGCTTTTTATATAACACACAAGGCTTATTACCTTCCCTGAAGAATGCAATCCAACATTCATTAGCTTTTCTTTTTTAAATTAAAATCTGTGAGCAAATGAAACTTTGTTCTACATCAATAAAGCAGATTCAAAGGGACGCATACTGGGAAGCACTCTGTAATCTGTCTACACAAAGCCAAAACATCCAGCTGTAATACAAAAAGAATCACAAAATAATCAGGATGTTTGGTCCCTGATCTTAACCACTGGGATATGTGCATACATGAGAGTATCCTTATTTGGTGAATTGTATACACAAAGATGACTGACCAAATCTGAATGTTTGGGCTTTGCAGACTTTATAGGCATAAATAACTGTAGGGATTGAAATACTCAGTGAATAATGTCATGTCCACACATGACAAAAGATTTTTCCATCTGGAAGAAACTAATTCAATCAAATTGATTCTTTCATGGATTATCAATGAAAATATTGAAGGGATTAGTGGTTTAGTTCTCCTTGGAGTTTCACTAGTCATAAACTAGTGAAACTAGTTTATGACTTAGACTAGACATAAGCTCTTCCAAGACAGAGGACAGGAAATCAGATGTTCTGAACAGTGGGGTTCAAGGAAAGATAGAAGTAAAGCAAATGTATGCTTAGAGGTGTGAGCATGCATCACAGCAGGAATTCCTTGGCTAGAAGGGGAAAATGTTGCGGGTCCAATGAAGGCAAGCAGGTGTTGAAGACACTCGTTAAGTGAGACAGATATCAGCCAGGAAATTATACTTAAAACAACATGGCTTGACTCTAAAGCAGGAAGACCAATTTTCATAAGCCACACCAGAAAACGTGCCTTCTCATATTTTCAAAAAGGAAGAGGGAAAGAATAAAGAAGGAAGACCCAGCAGTGGAACTTTCAACACTGGGAGTATTTAATGATCAAAATCATCAGGGAAAAACAGTATGGAGGGAGAGACAATATCAGGTAGAGTCAATTCAGCGTTAAAAATGTCTTGCCCAACCATTTCTATATCTAATTTTTTTCCCCAAAATAGTCCTGGGAACAAAGCTCCACAATCTGGATTGACACTTGTGCTGACACCGTATCCCCTCTAGAAATTTCAGCATTGGCACACTAATCAGGTGCCTTTCTGCTTGAGTACGCAGCAACTTACTCATCATGAAATGAGTTAGTTCTCCTAGATATACAAAGTAGATGTAAGCAGATGAGTGCGGGTACGCAAATGTGTGTGTGAGTGTGTGTGTATGTGTGTGTGTGTAGTTTCAGTGGTTTTAGGACAAAGGATTTGCCAATGAGACAGGAACTCTGGGATCTTGTTAGTCCCTGCATTAGTGAAAAGATGAATGGCAAAGGGTTCTTTGGACCTAATACCTCATAGCACTCAAGGCCTGTTCTGCTCTTTTTTAACATGTGGATTTTTGAAATAATAGATCATAACTATAGGCCCAATGCGTGTGGATGCAGACTGTATGCACTTAATATTTCAGGAGAAGTGTATGCAACCTAATCCAATCACTCTGAAAAATGTGGAAAATGGAAATGCATAAAGAAGGCTGCTGGCATAAAAGAGAATAAAGAAGAAATATTGATGAAGCTCTGGATGGATTAGGTAAAATATATTCATGTAGCATTTGAATATATATGTATATGCATATATATATTCTGATATATGTATGTTTATATTCATTTAATATATATGTATGTACACATATACATACATATGTATACTAGATAATCAATATATTAAAACAAATCAAATCAGAGAGGTTTTTTTTTTTTTAAGTTAAAATAGCAGTCTGTCTTCAACTGTGGATTTTTGTTACCTCCTTTGTAAGGATCTAGAGAATTAAAGGAGATTTTTAATGAAATCATAACCAATACCTCAAAAGTATTAGCAAATATTGGAGAAGTGGCCTAGCTAGTGAATAAAAGTCTTGATTCTGGAGATCTGGGTACCCAGGTGTAAATTTCAACTCTGCCACTATTTAACCTCTTAGTCTCGACCAAGTGACTTAACCAATTTTGCGTCAGTTTTTTCATCATAAAATGAGGGGGCTGGGTGGTAGCAATAGTACTTACTATTGGATGAGTTAATATTATTTTTTGAACCACTTAAAACAGCACCTGGCACACAGTAAGAATGATAGAAGTATTTGTTAAATGAATAAATATGCATGTGCATAGTGTTTGTCCAGGAAGTATTACAAAGGAAGGTTTGGAAATTGTCTTTCTTATAAAAAGCAGAACATTTCATCTTGATGGTTTCATGCTGGTAAACTCTTAACCCACAGTTTGGCGCGAATGTAGGCTGATTCTTAGTCCTTGGTAACTTAGTCCTAGGGAACCTAGAGTAGGAAGGTTGTACCTTCTTGGGTTTGCTTCCCTGACACCAGAGTCTTCTCCAACTACCTGTCTCCTGGGAATAAATAGCTAGTCATCTTATCTGTCCTAGACTGTCCTCCTCATCTTTCTCAATCCACTTTATGGCTTAGCATTAAGAGTTTTGGAGAGAAAAAGAGGCAGAGAAAAAGGGACAGAGAAACTTTTCCTAAATGACCATGAGAAACACTGGATGGAGTATGTTATGGTGAATAGAAAAAAAAAAAAAAAGGGAGAGAGCCAAGGCCAAAGACAAAAACAAACAAACCTGAAAGTCATTCAGCCAGCACCTGTCCATAAAATGGCTGAGACTTGAGGCAAGGAGGGAGAGGGAGACAGAACAACCACTGTGAACAAGAAAGCAAAAGTGTGATGCCCTGGCCACACTGTCCCACTGCATGTCCCACAACATCCATTCATTCAACGATGCTTATGGAGTGCTGGAGAAGATCCCTAAAATGGGATCAAAATATTCAAAAATCCCGGCCCTTACAGAGCTTGTACTCCATAGAGGAAGACATAACATAAAATAAATAAATAAATAAATAAATTATGAGATGCATTAAGTGATAACACAGACTAAAGGAGGAAAGCAGGCTACAGGGTTAGGAGTGCATGGGTGCAGCCAGGGGCCTCATATGCTAACGGAGTCTGGCACTGCACAGCCCGCAGGGAAAGAGGGTTTGTGCTTAGACCACTTATCTAATCTCTCTCTGATTTTTAGATTTTTACCCAAATCCTACCGTTATGAGCCCTCCTATGACAACATCTTGCCTTGCCTCTCCTCTCACATAAAACCACTGGTCTTGTTTGGAGAAGGAAAGATGAACCCAGAGTCTTTTTCTTGATTCCACTGTGAAGGACCAGACTCTGCTTCTCACATCCTCCCGCAGGGTTAATTCCTGGAACACAGCATCACAGGAAACCCTGATGCCAAGTTTCTCTTCTCCAGAAGAGCCTTTTGCCTCGCTCTTACCATAGTGCCTATTCTCTGATGAGCTGCTTATTGTCATCTATGGGGCCCCTTTAGCAGAGAAAAGGGCCACTGAAAACACAGATGAGCATTTCCAAACAGGGAAGCAGTGTACCTCTTCTCTTCCACTACCCTTCTTCAAAAGGTTATGTACGAGTTTCTTAGCACACCCCACCCCACAGTCTCCTCTTAGAGCTTTCTTCCCTTCCTTGGTCTTGTTTCCCCTCTTTTCCTCCTTGTCTTCAAACTCTCACAGTAGTGGATGGTCTGGGATGCATCATTAGGTTTGAGAGGCAGGCACTGAGGAAAAGAATGTAGGTATGGCTGGAAGGGAAAGATCACAAATGCTCTTTCCTTTTCTTTCTTCCCTCTTTTGAGACAGGGTCTTACTCTTCTCCCAGGTTGTAGTGCAGTGGTGCAATCACCACTCACCACTCACCGCAGCCTTGATCTCCCAGGCTCAGGTGATCCTCGTGACTCAGCCTCCTGATAACTCAGACCAACAGGCACATAGCGCCATGCCTGGCTAATTTTTGTATTTTTTGTAAAGAAGGGGTTTTGCCATGTTGCCCAGGCTTGTCTTGAAGTTCTGGGCTCAGGCAATCTGCCTGTCTCTCAAAGTGCTGGGATTACAGCCAGGAGCCACCATGCCCGGCATGTGGCCCACGCTCTTTACTCACATTTCAGGTTCTGTAACTCTAGACAAGTTACTTAACCTCTCTGAACTTCAGTTTCTTATTCTAGAAAATTAGGTGAAAATACTACCTCAAAATGAAAACTTGTTTTTTAGAATTAAATTAATAATCCAGGTGAAGCATTTAGAACAGTATCTGGTGAATACTTACTTTAAAATGGTGTTATTTTCATTGCTGTTTACATGGCCCTGAAAGGAGCAGGGACTCAGGATGCCCATGTATAACAAGCCTTCAAAGGAAAAGAAAATGGAAGCCAGTGGCTCTTTCAAGTGATTTTGTTGCTGTATGATTACAGTCAAGTTTGGGTTCATTACATTTTTATATTTTACCTGGTGGAGCAATTTGATAGTCTGCATGAAAATGGCAATCTTTCAGCATCACCCCAAGGTTAAGTCCCTTAGAAAGACCAAGGACTGAAGCAGTAGGGACAAAATATAATGCTTTTAAATAGTTTTCAGAAGACGGGGAAATGCAAAGGTGGTTTTTGCTAGTACTGTCTTTTCAGCAGAACTATAACATAGCCTTCAAGCTCCTATAGGCATGCCTGTCTCCAACTGGAGGGTGAGGCACTTTTAGAGAGCAATCAGCCCCTTATAAGCCCTCAGACACATATTTCAGGGCCAGCGACCTGTGCGAAAAGCACCTTTTGGAAAAGCAAATATGCAAATAGGATATTAGAAATAGAATCATATTTCTTACCTAATAGGCCATACTGGTCATCCTGTGATAGGCATAATAATTCTGCTTGGAACTTTAAAATGAAAGAAAGAAACTTGATATCTCAGCCTGTTCAAATACAGATGCTTTCATCTCATGAGAGTGAATTGACCGCCTTAGTATAACTGAAGTCAGGCAAAATAGCAATTGAACTGAGTGAAGTGGTTATGAACGAGCAGACCATAATGGTGCCCCCAGGAGGAGAAGGGAGCCCCCAGGTACTGAGAGAAGTTGCCCTCCAATAGGTCTGTCCCTAATAATTGATTATAACATAACCTTTTCTCCGCAAATCAGAGAAATCGACCCAGGATTATTAGAAGTCTCTACTATGATCTAAAAACAGCCTGACAGACATATCCATATGGTTAACTGAATATTCAGTGGCCTTCAATATTTTGGAGTCATAGTCACAAAGCCAACAATAGCTGGTGGTGACCGTGTCTATGTATGAAAATCACATGCATTAGAGAGGACAAATGTGCTTCTTCAGTGTCTTCTAGGGCAGAGAGGAGTGGAAGAATACTTGGCTGAATCCAACTTTTTCTTTTCTCTGCATTCCATCAAATGGGTTTGTGTGTGGGAACAGAAATGTAAGCTTCCAAGAAACACTATGTAATTTCAGCCCAGAAAGAATGAAGATCCTTGACTTCAGATCTAAGATTAGGTACTTCTGCTTCCCTGGTGCTCTGCAGAAGCATTGCTATCTAAATATGTCCAGTACACGGTTTTCTGCATGAGAGTTTTGTTTTTCTCTCTTAAGTGTAGTGACTTAAAATTCATCCTTGTACATAGTCCAGTCCATTTTTTCCTCCCCATGGAATCCTTACTATAATTGATACTAGAGATACAAATCTCTCTGCCCTTAATCCAGCTCTTAGGAAACCTACCTAGTGTCCTGAAAGAAGTAGTCCAGCATGCATGCCCTCTCGTCTCCCCAGCCTCCTCTGCTCCCACATGACACATAACACTGCTTAGACCAGGAGTAGACACATAGCCTGCAGCAGATTCTTTCTCCAGGAGTCCAAAATAGGAAAAGCAGAATCTGCATTATTTTAGAGTAAGGAATGTGAGCTGAAAAGCCATAGAGATTTTCAGGCTAAGGCCACCATTTGAAAGCAGCCATGATGAGCCCTGTGTAAACAGGTATGTACACGGAGAAATTCACCTTTAGAGAGAGGAGACTAAAACACAGAAATAAAACAAAAAGCAGGGAGGAGGAATAATACAATGAGAGGGAGGAATGAGTAGTTACCCATTTCCCCATTTCTGTGAGGCAAAGCTCTGTTAGTGTATGTGGGTTTCATGAATACCTGTGAAGCCTTTTAATAATACCTATTCTTTTTAGCTTATCCAAGTAGGGTTCTCTCCTTTATACCAAATAATTCCTAAAACAAGTAGTAAGTAGTATGTAGACACATCATGGCACAGACTCTTCAGTATATCTTGTAGTGGTCCAAAGGGATCACATTAAAATTTCATGACATTAGTGTTGGGTAAGTATAGACAACATAGAAGTTCAGAAGATGAAGGACTAGTAATACTGAGAAAACTCTATGGCTGTCTATGGGCTAGGCATGGAACAGCTCGGGGGAAGGGAATACCTTCCCAGTATTATCTCATGAAAAGTTAGCAAACCTGTCAATGCCCGTAGGTGCCATAGTGATAAGCACTGCGAAAACCCAGAGAGGGAGATAAAAGTCACCAAGGATGATGAATGCTAATTGTCATCTTCATTTGTAGCACAATTGGCTTTAGAGAACAAAGTTAAGCATCCCCTGATCCCTGGAAGCAGCCTTCTAGATTGGGGCTGAAAGAACTTTACAAAGCCCTTTACATAGAAGGATGGGGAAAGGATGCTTTTGTCTGTCATTAAGGAACTCTTTCTGATTTCCTAATCATCCCATCAAAAAACAGATGGACATTCTGACACGTGTGGGTATAATTAATGGATATGCACGTTTGAATATCCATAAGTGAATACAATATAGATTTAATTGTCAACATTCATTGAACAAACATTTAGAGTATAGGAGATTTTGTTCCGAGCTCTGCCACTTTTTCAGCAGTGTGATTAAGGTTTCCTATCTGTAAAATTAGTATAATAATACCAGCTCCATTGATTAAGTGTGAGGTCTAAATGACATAATTTTAGGTGCATAGTAGGTACTGAAAAATGTACCATGAAATCTTACTACATAGCATGTACTTTGACAGGTTAACTATTGACAAAATCCTAAAGTACTTGAATATAATACTAGATGGAACCATCTTAAAAAGATTCCTTCCTGTGCTATCAGATGTTTCACTCTGACATATTTATTGATATTTACATTACAGCATCTATAAATACTTGGAATGCCTTAAACAAGCAGAATATAAGGAAAGGGCCTAGGCCTACCTGCCCTCTCACCTACCCACCTACCCAACAGTAAATGGCTTCCATGTTCTTGCCATTATGCAATTGGCTGGAAATATCTGGACCATTGCAAAGTTCATATGGTTTGAAGATCACGAGTACTAATCAAATTCACTTTCTTATGCTAACAAATGATGCCCAACTGGCACTTAATAAGCTCTTCTAATCACCTTTCTCCTTCAGGTCATACCAAAATAATGTCATCCTGCTTCTTCAGGCCCCTTTGCTGCAATCAAAAACCACCATCTCACACCTTCCTGTAGACTATAGATGTCATTTCAGCACTGCTCCCCTTTCTCACACTTTTCCACCCTCAACAACCATTTTCTACTTTTTCCCTCAAAAATACTACATGAAGATGTAAATAATACAATTGATCCTTCTCAAAATATCTACCCCAATATTTTTTAAAACTAGGAAAAGATGCTCATTCTATGCTGAACTGAGCAGTTAACTTAGTCAACATTTTCCAGCAGCATTCTGTTGCTGTGCACAGACAAAACGAGCCCTCATCACTTCTCCCACCCTACCTCCCACTCCAGCCTCTCCAAAGACTGCATATGAGATCATTCCCTAAGGATCTTCCTTCGTTAAAAAGGCAACCTGGAGTTTCCAGGAAGAAGCCTCTCTACGACAGCAGACCAGAATGTTAGCGAGAGAACCCTACAAGATGTGCACGCACCTATAGCAGTGGTTTAAAGGATAACAGCTTTGCGTTGGGCACAGGTCAGGGAACTTTGGTATGGAGAACAGGTGGGCTACCTGACAACCAGCAGGCAGCCTTGCTTTTGACTACCGCCATTTTAAATCAGGATGTTTGGCAAATCATTAGTGTCTGCTAGTTATTAAACAGAGGAAAGTTCAAAAGCCCACGCATGTTTTTCTCCCAGCTTCCCAGGTGGTAGCTGTTTCAAGCAGCAACCTTTTCACTTTGTGCAGCAAGACTTGTAAACTTCCTGTGGCTAAAACCGTGTTTTCTAACCGGGTGCCCACAACTGAGCCACAGCCTTGCAAGACTGGCAAAACTCATATGTAAATCTCTGTCTGAGGAGTTGCCATTCCCTCTCCTTGCAAGTTTATTGTTGAAATTACTGAAATGTACACAAATGACTGCATTTGAAGGTGAAATTTGGTGGAAAAATAAAGATATAATAGGATTCTTTCTTAAATAATTTCCTGGTGTGATGTCTGTCTAAAAAAATGAAGTAAAATTATATGATGTCAAAAAATCATGTTTCAAAATGATTGACAACATGTGAATGTTTTGCATTGTGAAATGAGGTGGAAAATTTTAATTGCATGATGGGAGGACATAATATTTATTAGAACCTTGTAACTACAGAGGATTGCAATGAAGAGGACACAATTTTAAATTTGGCGTTAATATGTCAAGTCTAAGTCTTAAATGAACATGCAGCAGTAAAATTCTTTATCAAAGCCTTTTCTTAGAGTATATGATTAAGTTTTCAGATTCTAATAACTAAACAGGATCGACGTGTGGGGCATGTCCACATCCTGACAAAGAGGCTCATTAGTCTGCATTCATATTCCATGTTGAACAGTGTTACCGCACACCACGTGCCTGGGTCAGAAAGAAACAGAGCCGATCTCATGCAGAGCTCGCAGGAGAGGTGATGGTGTAGCTGGAGGCCTGGGATTGTAAAGAATGCAGAGAATGAGGCAAAGAACTGGAAATGAAACAGAGGGCTGAGAAAAAGATACAGAAAGTACAAGAAACTATATAAACTGGCAAAACAAAAATCTAGATCCAATTTACCTTTAAATAGTGAATGCAAATGACTCAGCCAAGGGCAGCAAATGGCATCTACATTTGTTCATCGACTTCTAAAACCAGAACAAGCAACAAATAATAAATGTGCCTAGTTCCTTCTTAATGGCTCCAGAACCGACAATACCTTGTTAATAAAGACATGAGGACTCTGCTTCCTCATAGGAGAAAAACAGTGCTACTAAGGTCAAGGCAGAAAGAGGCATCCTCAGAACCCACCCTCCCATCTGACTCTCCCATACATCAATAGATTTATTGATCAGATTAGGAACTGTAGGTTCACTGTCTTTCTTCCCATCCTGCCCCAAACTCTACCATCCAAAGAAACATTACCTCTCATTCTCTAATAGTTGCAGCAACTAAAACTCAAAAAAGGAATTTTCTGGTGGCGGGGGGAGGAAGCATTGCTGGAGATGCCTAAAACTGCCAGCATCAACAATATTATTAAGATTATAAGAAAAGAGAAACATAAAGAAAAGTTGTTCCTGCCACCAAGCAGGAACTGATAGGGAAGCATTTTCCTCTCTCTCCTGCTCTCTGCGATTGACACTGATACGGCTTCACATGAATATGGCAAGGACGTAAATCATTGAGTTGGAAATCCTAGAGGGTCAGTGAATGGGGCTGTAACTAGTGGAGCAGAAGAGGTCAGAAATTAAAATGGTTAGCAATGAGCAATAAGAAATCTGAGGAAGGCTTAAAGAGGACTTGGAAATAGATACTTTATGGCCTCTTTCTTACAGAATTGAAGAGATGAGCTGGGAATAAAAGAGCAAAGATTTGGCCAAGAAAATAGAAAGTCACCATCTTGTGATCAATTCTTTTTTTCACAGCTCTGTGTTTGGTGTTTCCTACTTAACCCAACACCACAGGTACTTGAAAGCCCAACATCTAATAATATACATACAAACATAGCCCTTCTATTACAGTTCTTTGCTTTTCTGGATATGATTACTGAATGAAAAATGTCTACCTGATAGAAACAATAAATTTTTTATTAAGCCTCTGCATTTGTTAGCCAAAATATTTTTCTTTTTTAGTAGTAAGAGTAAATTGTTCCACAAAATGAATACTTCATCTCATGTACATAATGCAAAACCCAAGGTATTTAAAAAGCCTCTTTCCCCGCCCCAGAGAAAGAATTTACGTAGTATTGATTCAAAACTTCACAGGTTCCTTTATGCAAGCCACAGAAGACTTATCTTCCACCTGCTCATATTGTTTGCTGCATTCCGGTCAGAGAGGGAATTTGCGTCTCTGAACCAACAGATATAAAGTGCACGAGAACATCACAAAGTAATTACAAGTTTATAACATCATCTTAATATTACAAGGGAGAGAATGAAAGACCCGAGAGAAACTTGTGATTTCCCTTTTGGGAATACATTAATGGATGCTTACAATCTGTTTTCTTTTGTTTTGATGTTACAACCAATAATACACTTTTATGTCTATAAATAAAGACTAAAGTTGAATAAATCCAACAAACCCCTGAGCCTGCAGCTTGGAACCTTGATTCACATTCAAGGCCAAGATTTATGAGTCACTTGCAGAGAATAAGTTGAAGCTGCAAGATTTGGGGGGATATTATTCCACATGGCGATTATTTGGGGGAGTGATTATGCATGCACACCTGATCACGGTGTCACCTGCTCCAGCTCGTCCGACATGATAAAACATGGCAATTTTCTCTATTTCCCTTTGCTTGCACAACAGAAACTGATGTGCACAACCTCACACCATTCATTTTTAGATGTGCCTCCTTGTCAGAGGCATCCCTCCATTCCCACTTGAGCACTGACTTCTGGAGGTGTTTTGTGCTGATTTCTGTAAATACCTTGACGACTGAAAAGGGAAAGGAGAAGCACCAACACTAATGACCGACAGTAGAACACAGCTTTACAGACAGGTATTTCCTATCCTCCTATGACGGGCTGTTTTCGCAGACATTTACCACTTCCACCCCCGCTATCCACAGGCTCATTTTACAAGTTTTAAATTACAGTTGAGACCACTGGGAAAGTTCTCCTGGGCTTCCTCGCCCAATTCTCCTCTATAGGGATGTCTTCAGACAGGGAGGGCTTTCTTCTCTTTTGGGAGAGTTCCCTGTGTGTCCTACCCCCTCTCCAATACTTACAGCTCTCGAGGTGATGGGGCCTCACCACCTCCCCAGGCCGTTCACTTCAGTGCCTAATTGCCCTTACTGGGAAGAGATTTTTCCTAATGTCTCCTAACCGACATTTTCCCCTTTCCTTAGTTTCAAGCCGTTGCTTCTTATTAGACCATTCTCAACTACTGCAAGCAACCCTCTCCTTTTCTTAAAATTATTATTGCTCAAATATTTGTAGACAGTTAGCATAGCCTTCCATCTCGCCAGCTCCTTTTCCTGAAAGCTTTAAATGTTATGTTCCTTTAACCTTTCTTTATAGGTCATCTCTTCTAATCCTTTTCTCTTTTTTGTCACCCTTCTCTGGGTTCTCTCTAATTTACAGTATTGATGTTCTCTTTATAATGAGGTGTCCCAAACAGTGTGCCGTGCTCCATAAGTGGCTACCAGGAGAGGCATAATTACAAGAATTCCATTTTCCTATAAGCAACACCCCCCAGCCCCCACCGCCCCTGCCGTATATGCTGTGGGCCTCTGTAGAGCATTTGTCTTGTTCACAGCTGTACTACATTATCTAAATACACTATCAGTCCCAATTCCTTCTCCCATTTGTCTCGTGAAAACACATTCACCTAATCCGGTGTTTTCCTTTCCTTACTACCCATCCCAGTCCCCAAACCACGACTGTTCACAACTGGAATCCAAAACTCCTTGGTCAATTAAAAGAAGGCTGTAACTCCCTCTTTTATCAAGCCTCGGGTCTATAATAAACTAGACACAGGTAATCGTTAGCTGTGACCCTTTTATTTACAACACCATCGGATTGGGTTTATTTTTACAGCATTGTTAGAGATTAAGAGCAAAGCTTCTGTCTTCATCGCATTGGCTTTACTGTGGGTTAGGACCTATGGTGCCCCACTTCATTTCCTGAGACCCAAGCAATGAGCACAGAGTCATTTCTAGTAAGTTCTGACTCTGATTAAAAAACAATCTTTATGAAATAGAAGCTAATAAAATTGCTTTCCTAATTACCCTGAGCTAGTTCATTTCCCAGCAAATATAATAAAATAGAGTTACTTGGCTCCAATTCACAAAATCTGAACCCAAGCTCATTATTAAGGCATTTAGCAGGGAAAAAAGCATGTGTGCATAAGATGCTGTCCCATCAAGCAGAATGCAAGAAACCTTTTGAAGTTGAGACCTTTGAAGTTTGAAGTTATTGCTGCATTTTTTTTAAATGCAGGTATTTCTGCTAGGAAAAAAAATACCTTGGAGTCATTTATATTAATGGAGCAGAGTGCCCATACTAGTGTAATCTTTGGAAGAGGTTTTTGGTTGAGAACAGCAAATCTTTATTTAAGAAAAATATTTAGATCCTTTTACATTGTACTTGTTAATCTGTGGGGCTATTATACACAGCAGCAAGACTTTTACGCAGCAGAATAGAGTAACTCATGTCCCAAGGCTATTTCTGCCATGACTTACGTCATTCACAAATCTCTTTCATCTATTTAAAGCTTGAGATTCTGATGACTATAAATGTATGAAAATGTTTGGGGATTGTTTTATTTTCCTCTAAATGTCCTATCATTCATTACCATGGACACAATTTGCTAATATTTCTAATGCACTCATGAATTCTCCACTAGCAGAGGTTTAAAATGCTCCCTTCCCAGGGGGGAAAATACAATTACTAAAATTAAGAAGAACATATCTATTAAACTAAAGGGGTGAAGTTAATATGGCAGAATCAGGTGGCCAAAGACTGAAATCTTTCCTCTGTCTGGCAAGATGACACATCATGTCATTTTATGTAATGTCGCCAATAAGAGTCGCAGCTCTGGGTAACCATCACACTGAAGTAAATACAGCCAGGACTGATTCACAAAAAGAGCCAAGTCCCCATAGCCAGTAATAGGGATGCTAAAGTCCTCTTTTCTCTTCTTTGGGTATTTGCCTGAAACCAATCTCTTAGCACTCAGTCTTGCAAATCTGAAATGGGGAAAGAAATTGCCTCTGTCTTCTACCAGGGAGTGCAGCTCTTCTTGGGAAAATTTGTGAAATTCCACCCCCTGGGCAAAAACCATGGCTTTTTGTCAATATGCCCCGGGTGGAAATCTGACATTTCCATAATGATATGACAGATTTCCATCTGGGAAAACTGCCTTCTGTTTTCACAATGAATTTGAAGCAAGAATGAAAAATCTTTCACTTTGTCTATAAAACTATTTGGAAGAAAAATATCTGCACTCTTCTTACCTTGAAATAATAGAGCGGGTATTAAATGAGAAAAACCTGTAACTATTTTAAGTTCAATCAAATCATCAGCAAAACTTAAAAAGAAAAAGAAGAAGGGAACTACGTGGAGAATAAATCCTTCCGGACAAATTTGTTACTGTTTCTTGATTGTTGCTAGCAGATGAAAGGAATAATGTGTATCCAGCAATAAGTGAATATGCATGGATGGTATACAGCTGGAATTCAGGGAAAGATTGACAGAGGGCATCAGGAAGTCTATTTTGTGAAACTGGTTCTAATTGATTTGGATGGGAGTATTGTCATATGGATTGAAAATTTGCTGAAAGATGATAAACAAAGGGTAGCAATGAATGGAGAGCAAAGGGGATGACATTGGGTTAATGTGAGTTTTCATCTCATTTCTTATTTTTCAGAAATGCAACAGGAGAGGAGCAACCTGGACAAATATGGAATATGCAAATATACTAAATGAATGGTGCTACAGTTGCCAATGAGAACTGAAAACCTAAATTTTCTTAGAGAAGTGGGAGGTGAGGTCTGTGGAGAAAGGAGAGTATAAACATAAAATGGGCTTAGAAACGCTGGAGCCAGCACATTATAGGGGAAACTATCAAATACACAAAATGAATGAGCAGCTCCCTGGCTTTTGAAAATTCAGTCCCTGTGAACAGTTTGAATTGCTGCTTGTTTTGTTTTGTTTGCCAGGGTGAGGGTGGGGGTGCACTCTCCCTGGCCCTCCTCTTCTTGAAGTTGTGAAGTCCCGGACTGAAAACCAGGGGATCCGGGGTGGGTTGGGTTTTCTTTTTTTCTGTGCAAAGTTAATTATCTCGAACTCTCTGAGAAATGTAGAATTTTCCTTAATCCGCTAAGAAAAACAAACCTCGTATTTTTGTTATTTTCTTCCCACCCACTCGAGAAGCCCATGAGCTGATGTGGTCATTTTTTTTTTTTTTTTTCTGTCGTTAATGTGCTTTGTTGACGTTTTTTAGTGAGACCTGTAGAGTAAGACCATCCTGGGAGCTTGAAAAACAACCGACCAATTGAAAGTGAACACAAAAGAGGAGGGAATTTTAGAAAAAATCAAAGGTGAAAGGAGTGGAGGAACTGATTTGCTCCAAAAGGAACGTGTGCCCCGATGATTAACACCAGGTCGGCGTGCTGAGAGAAAAACGACACAGACGCAGTGAGCGCGGCACCCGGTTTCCGGCACATCCTAATGAGCACGATGGTCAAATGCCCTGGGTCTGCCATATGCTGTGGCCATATGCATATCTGGTGAACCAGATGCCCTGCTTTTTTTTCCCCATATTGCGCCATTTTTCTCACAGCATAAAGACATGGCTTAAGTGAGAAGCAGGAGGGGGTAGGGCATAGGCAATGATAGCTTGTTATTCCAAAAGGTTGTAGGACAGAAAACATCGGTAAATCCATCCATGCTCTAATTCCATTCTCAGATATTTGATAAGCACCTACTAGGTTCAAGATGAGTCTACATCAAATCAGGGTAACAAATCCTTCTTGTGTTATGAAGGAAAGTTTAGAGGTACTCCTTGCAGCTGTCATAATGTCTGCCAGGAAGCTCTCTAATCACTTGGTTAAGAGGATAGGATGCAGCTTGCCTTTTCTAATGTTCATAGACAGTCTAAGCAACACCATGGGACCATGTATGCGTGGCAGTCATTCAACATGTTTCCTTTACCTGGGGGACTCTTTCTCTTTTCCATTTCTACTTATTCTTCAATGTTCACTCATTCATTAATGTGTTCAGTACTTCTGTCTTCTAAATTCATCTGGCACCATTTGAGACCCTGGGCATACCATAATGAGCAAAGACACAGTGTCTACCCTCAAGAAGTTTATGATCTAGTGGCAGAAATGTTAATCAAATAATAAAATGATGTATTGTTACAACTGGGAGACATGTATCAAGGCAAAGTACCAGGAACCATGAAAGTATGAACCAGGAAGACTAGGCCTACTCTAGAAGAACAAGTTTGGGTCAGCTTGATGGCACCCCTGGCAAGCCCAACATGCAAATATACATGTGTGCGTTCCCTCCCTCCCTCTCTCTCTCTCTTTCTCACTCTCTCTCTCTCTCTCTCCTCCCTCTTTCTCTCTCCCCCGCTCCCCATCCCACCCAACCAACCCCATCTCTCTCTCCTCTCTCTCTCCTCTCTCTCCCTGTCTCAGGATCCTATAGCACATTGTTAAGCTCTTAACAAAGTTCATTTGTGTTATTTAAAAATTTTCTCTGACTTTTCTAATCCTTGACAACATACTTCACATCACCCAGCTCTGCATTCTTAACAGTGCTTTCCCTACTCAATAAATACTAGTTAATGTGCATTGACATCTCAATGACTCATCAACAGAGAAGAGAAATATGACTGGTATAAAATATCAGATAATCCAAAAATCTCATGGCTAAATTTTACCATGTCTCAGGCTCATAGCACTACCTTGGAACTTATCACAAGTTTCTGTTTATTCATCCATGTGCGCATCTTCTCCACTAGCTTGAGAGTTCTGGAGAGAGGGGATTGGTTCTTCATGAAGAGAGCGAGGTTTAAGCTGAGTTTAGAAGATCGATATATGGACGAGCCCGTACAGTGTTCGGCACTTAGCAGATTCTTAACAGATGCTTATGAAACGAGTCCATCAACTTCTAAGTGGAATAATTGTCACTCCCAGTTAGGTGTCCTCCCTCTTAATGCTTGCACTAGGCCTTTTGCCTTCCAAGTATCTCACTGTTTGGGGGCACATAATGGGTAATCAGTAGGTACTTACTGATTTAGAGGTTGAACCTGGACCTCAGCAGTGAGCCGCTTCAGGGGACACCATTCTCACTGTGGTCTATGGAAATGGGGCTTCCCTAGAGCACCATGTAGATTACAGCACAGATAGTGTCCTCTGCAGTTGGGCAACACAGAGGCACCGAATCCAAACATCTCATCTCACAGAGAAGAGTTAAGGGAGCTGCCTTAATTTCCACAACAAGCTTGTGGCATAAATACAGCTATTATTCTGACCCTCACGTTACTACAACTAGTTGGCTTGTATGTTTAAAATAAAATTGAATATAAAATCAGTTATTTTGAACATCTCTTGATTTTCCTTGAAGGGGGTCTAACCACCCTAGAGTACCAACACAGTAAGGCTTGGAATTCCAACTTAAGTGAATTTCTGTTGTGAACCATGATCCACATACTTATATTATAATTATAAATCAGCCCTATATATACTCCCTTACATGTGGCAATTACCCCAAGAGCAATAGTAGAAAGCCTGATTTTTTTTTCTTTAGCCATATACCTCCTGAAAAAAATAGAGAGAGAAATTGACTAAGGAAAATGATCAAAGGCTTGACTTAGGTATGATCCAGATATTTTTATATACACTGCTTTTTAGAGACATGATCTCGCTGTGTTGCCCAGGCTGGAATGCAGGAATGCAATGGCTATTTATAGACATGATCATAGCTCACCGAAGCCTCAAACTCTTAGCCCCAAGGGATCCTTCCACCTCTGCCTCCCAAGTAGCTAGGACTACAGGCACATGCCACCATGTCTGGCTTTATATTTATCTTTGTTCATAGAATCAGCAAACAGAAGGGTATGCATGCAGGCAGTGCAGCAGGTGGCCACTTCAGCTCTCCCTGAAGTCTTGGGGCTGTGAGCAATGGTCTCTGAATAAGATTTCCTACTCAGAATGTGAAACAATAACCAAAGCCTCAAAACAAAGAGAATGAGTCTATTTACAGAAAAGAACAAGTTGTGTAATGTGTTGTTTTTTAAATTTTTGAAGGAAGCTAAAAATAGAATGAGTATAATCAGGTTTTCTGTCTACCTTAAATCTCCAACAGGATGTTTCCTTTCCTTCAGGTCTGAGTTCAGGGTGACATCCCAGCCCCATCCCATTATGTCCAAGTGAAGACACAGTCCAGGGCTCTGTGTCTTCTGTTCTCTCCTTCCATCCTGCAAGGAAAAGTTTCCTTAGTGAGAAGGACTCTGCAGATCAAGCATTGACCCTTCCCTTGGCAGATTCTAAAATGAGGCCTCTGTGTATCTGTCTCCTTCAGGTACTTGCAAAACGTGAGACAGACCGCATTTGATTTTCAGTAAATGGGTCACTTTTCATTTCCTAATTTAGAAAACTCATTCTTAGTATTTTCCTGCTCTGAGTATCTGGCAGGGGGGTGGTTCGGAGAGTGTAAGGAGAAATATGATGCCATAAGTTTAAAAACATATTTAAATTATTATGGTCTATTTTTTAAATCCTTCCATGATGCATCTACGTAACTTGAGTTGGTTTCTGAACACTTTCATTTGGTTTCTTAATTGGACATTTTATAGATCGAGGGGTACATGTTCAATATGTCTAGGGAGAAAAATCTAACTAGCCAATAACATCAAAATAGGACTGGAACCAGGAGAGAATCTCTTGCACCTGCACTCCTCCTGTTCTACTTTGCTGTGCTTTGTGTGTGCGTGAGAGTGGGGCTGAGGGGGTGAGGGTAAAAAAGGGTAAAGACCCCGGGTCTACACCAGCAAAATAAATTAGGGAACTGAGACAGCCAGTCCAATAATTCAGTTCAAAAAATTGGGGTGACCTGAATTTTGCAGACTGTAAGTCTAATAAGCACTCTTACCTGCTAATGGTTCTATTCTCCATGCCCTTGTCAGTTTGGGGTTTCTAAGTCAGATCTCTTTAGACTGAGAGTTTAGGTTTGGGATCAGGTTGTTAACAGTATAGTCATTGCATGTGCAATAGAAGAAGAGGAAAGAGATGCCTTTCCCTCCATGGACAGAGCCAAGAAATCCAAACAGCCAAAGTGCTACCCAGAAATAAAGACGATGTTTCTAGTATGGAGGTACACAAATGGCCAGTTTTAATCATGTTGCCTGTTGGCAGGTGGTACTTGTGCCTAGCATTGTACCAAATGCAGCACATGAATACATACTGTCACCTGGAGAAAGGAAGTGAAAGCAAGTCCGGATCCCAGCAGGAAACAGAGTTGTCTCCAGATGATTCAAATGAAGAGGCTTTAATGAAGAGGCTGCTAACAGAGGAGTGAGTAGTCAGGGAAACAAACAAGGGAGGAGGAATGGGCAGAAAAGCACATGGGAACTCGGGTTAGTGGAGGCCTCAGGCCTGATGGAACAGGGGTAGGAAATAGTGTCCTGAGACCAGAGAGAGCTGCACCAAGGGAGAGGGACCAGGAAGCAGGAGCTGGAGTGATGCAGAGATGCTGCTGCCTTCAGAGGCATGTACTCAAGGAAGCAGGAGGTGAGAACACCCACCTTCTCTTTGCTCCCTAGTTCTAGTCCCTGCCAGCATATTCCATTGGCCAAATCCATGCTGGAGCCAGGGTCAGCCTCCTGGGACCCAGAGCAGAGTGTAAAGGGTGTAGTATGGATTCGGGGTTGGGGTGGGAAGCAAATGGAGGATAACTGGCTCCATCAGCAACATTCTTTAGATCATGACACATCGAGCAATGGCTGCTGCCTGCACCCACCTCAGGTGTGCCCCCCACATTTTCTGTCAAGCGTGTCCACATGACCCTCAGCCACCACTATGCCAGTTCCACATCTAGCCTTCACACTCTCCTCCTTATTCCATGCCTTTCCTTCAAAAGCCAGTCTTTGTCAAGGCTCTTCTGCCCTATTGTACTCTCTTAAGTCTCAATTCTCTTTACTCTCATAGCTCTTAGCAAACTATAATGTCTGCTATTAGCAGTTGATAATTATTCACTAAGTCTGTATTTTTTATTCTCCAAATGATTAGTTATTGAGCTTTATTAGGGACCAGGCATTATATTTCATGCTGAGGACACAATGGTGTGTAAAAAGGACAGGGTCTCTAACCCCTGGAGCTTTCAGCCACATAAGATAAAGAATGGTAAATGGAATCATCATAAAAATACACATGTGATTGCAAACTTTGCTGAGTGCTGTAAATAAAAAGTGCAAAGTGCCTTGACACTGTATGGCAGGCAGTCTGTAGGTTGTGAATGACTTTCTGAAACAGTGAGGCCTGATTTGGGAGGGGAATGCTGAATCACTGAGTTAGAATTCACTAGACAAAGGAAAGTGTGGGGAAGAGATGGAGACTGGGGCTGCCAATGAAAATAGCATGTGCAAAGGCCCTGAGGTAGCCAGAGTTGTGTTGTTTTTCCATGAACTAATGGGAGAACCATGAGGTGGGCCCTGGAAAGCCAGGCAGAGCCAGCTCAGTAAAGCAGAAGCCTGACTTGAACAGAACCATGGCCACATTTGACCAAGCTTCTAGAAACTTAAATTTCTGCAGAGAATAAACATAAGGCTTCAGCCTTTTTAAATGTATGTTTCACCATTGAGGTCTTGTAAAGATCGCATTAATTCCCTCCAAATCACCTTTCCAACAGTCATTGATTTGCTAAATTTTGTTAAATAACCCATTTCCCAAGGCATAGAAAATATTAAAGTGATAGGTCTCTGAGCTATAGTATTCTGTGAGTTCCTCACATTACCTGATTATCCAAAGAATTGAGAGGCCAAAGAACTGAAGTTGTTTGAAAGAATAATTAAGCATTTAATCTTACTGTGTTTTCCTTATCTAGTTTTATTTGCTCACTTGTGGGCTCTTTTCGTTATTTTGGTTTCGGGTTTGTTTCTGCATTTAACCATGAAACAAATTTTGTAAATGAGGCAGAGGAGCAAGACATAGTGGGCTTTTAAACAGCATCAGGGATAAGTGAGGGAGGATAAGACAGTCGTGGATGACACACTCTTGCTCACTGCCTTGTTTTCCCTGAGCTCAAAAGATCACAGTCAACTTCTCAAACCAAAGCTGTTTATTACCTTCTACTCCCTCTGCTGGTCTCAAGCTCGCAAAGCCCAGGTATTTAGAGAGGTGAGTCTCTCCAAATTCTGCCCACACATCTCCACCACTTCCAGGAGGCCTCCCTACCCCAACCTTCAACGTCAACCACCTAGAAAACTGGAATTCTCCTTTCTCTGAACCCCCGAAGGTAGGTGGCCTTTGCCACTTGATGTAGCACTTAATTGCAAATCCTCTTTGCACTCTGCCTCTTTTTTAAATAAGTATCTCCCCTTTGACCATTCCGTAAGTTTCTCCAGGTCAGTAACCATAGCTCAGGCTTTTTACCTAACCCCAAAGCATCCAGCTCAAAAGTAGACAAAATCTTGGTGAGTTAGCTATAAATGATGTGGTGAGTCTGAAAAGAAAATTAGCAATTGAGAATAAAAAACATAGCCATGCCCAACATTTGTCTTCAGATGTTCAATTAACATCTGTAAGCTAACAATTGTTTTTTAGCTAGAAAAGACATTCTATCCTCCCTTCTCCCTTTCAGCTACTTTTTCCCACTTCTAATGGAGAGACTCAAAACTTTTTGATCAAGAGCATATATATAAACACAGTATTCACATACACATGCATGCCTGCACACACACACACACACACATACGCACACACACCTCTAAACTCTTTTTTCCTTTAAAAGGCAAAGCTCCTTTTAAACATAACGAACATTCCATGCCCTGGAGAAGACCACAGCAGCACACCAGACCAGCCGGATGGAATGGGCTCCCATTTCTCTGGGGTTGAGCCCCTTCAGGCTTTCTGTCCTCACCCCAACACCTCAGCTTATGGTTTCTTTTTTGCTGATACAAGCTCTGGAGGTGTCCCCATGGAGACATAAAAAGGCTTCTGGCTTCTGCTTAATAAGGAAACCTGAAAATATACAAGACCCTAAATGCATGGCCTCTGAGAGAATTTTCCCATGGGCCGCATCCAGGTGTAAGAAATAATTAGGAAGGGTACAACTGTACCTGTATTAAATTTGATATTACATTTACATGCATGCGAAACACTGTGGCCCATTCTCAACCCAACTTTTAAAATTATGACTTTTTGTTTGTTTTTTCACCTATACAACGCTAATGCAATCATTTTGTGCTCTGTACTTTACTGAGTTTGTTCACATTATTTTTTTGCTTGATCTTCAAAATATCCTTGGACAGCAGGCATGAGAGAGAGGATGAGTGGCTTGCCCAAGGTCATATAGCTCATTAGTGGCACCACCAAGGCTAGAATATTAATAGTCATCTTTACCCAACTGCCTATCTTAATGCAGATCTCTAATGCCAGAAATATAAGTTACAAAGTGTGGGACAGCTGAGTCAAGGAGAGACTATATCCAAGCCTTTCTAGAGCCAATAATACCCCTTGCTAATATCCAAATCATCACTAAGCTTTCACGGTTAGAATCCCTTTCCAATTGGAGTGTTCCTATCCATGTGGCATGGATCATGGTACTTTCTATTTTTCTGATTTTCCACAAAAACTGGAAAAGCAAGGAATGCTTAAAAAGTACTATAAAGTACTTGGAGATCCCCAAGTTATAAGTGCTGTGCTAACGATGTCAGCATCCATTGCAAGGTAGACTGTTTTATATCAAGCAACTGTAAATGCTGGTGGCATCTGTAATCTCCAACAAGAGCAACTTACAGGTTCTGTTCTCAACTTTGATTTTGATTTGTTTCTGGGCCAGTAACTGAGATCCCTATCCTTACCTTAATGCACTTTTTATAGTTTAATTTCCTTTATATGGCACTGTTTGGAGTTGGAATTTTTTTAAAGCAATATGACTCAATTGAAATCAGACTTTCCCTAAAGAAATCAAGCAGATCACAGAGAGGTCCAATCTGAAAACTCTGCCCCATCGTCTGTGGTCATTCCATAGAGAATTATATTTCCCCTTTTGTGTTTATCTGAATGATTTGTTTGCCTCAGCCTTACGACGGTGCAGTACTAGGGCTGATGAATAAAGCCTACTGAAAACACATAGAATGTACCAATATCACCCACAAAAGCTTTGTGGATGGGACATGTCTTTCAGTCTCTATTTAGTCCTTTCTGATAATACTGGCTCTACTTCCTTCCATCATTAGTGCTGCTGAGATATGAACATAGAGGAAGGATGGTCCTCTCTAAGGAATCTGTTCGTTGCAGACAGAGCCAGCATGCAATAACTATGAAGCGGCTGTACTGCCTCCTTCCCAGTGATTTCTCTGATGTGGCCATAGCATGAAATTCTCAAGAAGAGCATTACTTTGCAAAAGAGGTTGAGGTAGAGAGAACCCCCAGAGAAGGTGATCAGGAAGAAGAGAGAGGTCTAGAACAAAGGGCAAAAGGAATAATAGGTCCTGCCTCTTCCTACCTAACTGACCTTGGGAAAATTACTTAATCTATATAAGATTCTCTCTTTTCTTTTAATCTGCAAAGAGGGAAACACTCTAGAAACTCCCTCTTAGCATTTCTGTGTGTACCAAATGAATAACATACAAGCAGAGAACCCAGGGTTCTGTGGGGTGCCCAAGCTGGCTTTGGCAACAATAATGCTACTGGAGGGACAGCTCCAGGACCCCAACCGTCTTGGGGGAAGCTGTGGAGAAGATCAATATAGAGAGGCAAGAGCATGCCAGGGACGGGACAAGCTCTGCTTCCATGACATTGCCTAGGGTGGGCTCTGGGGATGCTCATCTCTCAGTGATGAATTAATGGTTAATGAGATCAGACATGCTATACGTACACCATGTTCATTTTTCTTTAAAGTTTTCACTAGTGGACCAAGGCCGGTGGTAAAAAAATTTGCTAATATCATTAGCAGTAAATATCTTCCATGCCATACATTCGGTTATTTTGAAGGGAAGGAAAGAGCTGTGGGACAATAGGTAGGTCATGGATTAACAAGAGAGAAGTTTATGTTACTTTTCCTTGAGTAAGATACCTGTATTTATTGCCTTATTTTAAGAAATCCTGTCTCTGGGATAAGAATGTCTTGGCTCTTGAGTTGGAAATGAGGAGACGGTATGGGGAGGGGTGAAAGTTTCTTAGAATTAATCTTATTTAAAGAGCAAAGCCATGTTTAATTGCTCTTATTATTTTTGAATGAAGATCCTCACAAATCTTTCAGTGACTCATTGATGGTTACAGTTATTGCTATGAATTTTCTGCATATGTGCAAGTTTCAGGAGAATGCAAAGAATTCAAAAGGTACAATGCCCTTTTTCCTTTCCTCCATCTCCTTTAAAAAAAAAATCCCCAGGCTGAAGATACAATAAATTGTACCTATTATACAGAAAAGGGACATTTTATTTTAACTTTGTCTTTGTTAGTGTCAAATTGCACTACTGTACTTTAAAATCTGGCAACAGGTTTCCGATACTCAATATAACAACCTCAGTATATTAATTAGTTTTCAAGACCCCTAAGTAATCAAAATCTAGTCGTTCAAGGTCACAGTTTGACTTATTTACAATTGACAAATAACTTGGCAAACTCTGCACTGAGCCACTCCATACAATAGAAAATATATTGTCACTCAACTCAACAAAAGAATCTTTCTTTGCCATCTCACTACAATGGCCCCGCAAATGAACATCGCCTGAATAAAATCCTAACCACATTTTCACTCTCATTAACCACAGTAGGGTAGCACACAATTTGCCTGGCTCCTGCTTAGACCACTGTGCACCATTTTAGTAGTAGCAGTTTGATGGGTTTTATGGCAGGTGATATATGGAGTGGGAGTTTCGGGAGTCGTAAACAGAAGGCACTGTGTATCACAATGTGGTTTAGGGATATAATGACTGTGTTGTAAAGCAAGGGATGACAATACTGCACTAGGCTTGGGGTACTGAACCAATAGACCAAACAGCTCAACATAACTCAAATAAGAATGAAAAATCCGAGGAAGGAGTGTGTGTCTGTGTGTGTGTGTGTGTGTGTGCCTTCTTCTAGCTTTCATTAATTACTTCTGATGAATTTGAATAAGAGCTACTAAAACTGAAATAAATCTGTGTCTCCCTGGAAAAATAGAACATTTCTCTTTCCTTCTAGAGTAATCTTTTTCTGCTTCCTCTGTCCAACCCTTAACCACTTTCACTGGCAGAATAATTAGGTAAACAGCTAGTCCTGGTACAAGGGAAAAAATAGTAGAAATTTAGGAAGATTGACGCAGAGGAAAAAATATCACCAAAATAAACTTTCTTTCCTTTCTAGGAGGACCCATCCCCTATGGCAAGGAGTCAGATTCCGTCCAACCTAAGAGCTACACCTCCTGCCTAGAGAGCAGAAAGACTTTGCAGGGCTGCAGCGAGTTGCAGGGTCCCCTCTGCTAACATCCCTGGGTGTCCTGGATCAGATTGTCTCTGGGTGACTTTAAGTCACTTTCCCCTGGAAGACTCTGGGGTTTGCCAAATGGGGAAGAGCAACATGTGACCCCCTTGAAAGAAAATAATGCTGGACCCACAAATGAGGCCTTGTGGTTACTTACTTGCTGTGTGACCTTGGCCAACTCAAGAAACTTCTCTGAGTTTCCCTTTCCTTTTGGCTTACTATCCTATCTTCCTGACTTAGAGTGGGAATCACCACACCAGGTACTAGTTTGAAACTGGAAAGCAATAAGCCAGTATAAATCATCATTGTTATCATCATCATGTCATCACCGTCACTACCACAGCCGCATCATGTGCTGCGATGTTGTTATGTTTTGTTCTAACTGTATTTCCCCCTCCTTGGTTCCCAGTGATTAGCCAAGTCCTTTGCCTTACTCACTTCAGTGGAGGATTTTAATGGTTGAAAGTAGAAGTTGCCTGCACAGAAATCCCTACCAGGATTTTTCTTCTAAAAGTTTGCACTCCTTGAAGCACAGAGAAAGAAAAAAAAAATACCTTTGAATTTGGAGATTCCCCGAGACTGAGAAGGTGGCCTGTAGGTTTAGAGAGAAGTGAGAATCCAGGGCTCTACTGCAATGCCATGCAGAGGCCATAGGCCTCCGGCTGGGTGTCGGCATAATGAAATTAAAGAGGCTGAGCCTAGACAGGAAGGTTCCCCACCTTGGCAAGAGGATGGTGCTGAAGCACTGCATCCACAAGTTCAAGGAACCAAGGCAGATTAGGGTGAGCAGTGCCCAGAGTGGACTGATATCAGAGGGCCTCTGGAACCGTCTTCATCCCACCCTCTACCAAAAAAAGGGAGGTAGCATTTCGCATCAACCTGAGATAAATCAGGCTTAATTGATTTAAATAAAATAATGTCACACACCTGCATTTGTGGCATACCTCAGACCCACTTTGCTATAATCTTGGATAATTGGATCAGGATGGGCAGTAGACATCAACCACGGTTTAAATTACACGGTACTAGTCAACAGTAACACTCCCATCCTTATTTAGTTCACATTTCCAAATTACTTTTTCAAAGATTTGACACAACTGAGGACGCTCAAATATAATACACCACTCCCTCAGGAAATCCCACAAAGGAATTACAAGAACAAAGACAGCACCTCTAGAAGAGTTCCCAGCCTCCCAAGGGCAGTGCTAGGAGAACAGCTTCCTTTGGAATGCAGAAGTTCCAATGCACTTAAAAAAAGTCTCCCTGGCATTGCCTCATCCATATCCACCCTTTTTATTTGCAGGACCAGAGCGGGAACAGGTCCTGCTGCACCTCAGGCCACCCCCAGGCTCATGTCCTGATGCCAGACTCCAGCCAGGCACGTAGCACAGTTTATGTGGATCTGCTGAGGCTGTCACTTCATTTCCCCCTTTCTCCTTAACAAGGAAATGACTGACCCATGTGTACCACGTATCTATTTATCAGCAGATCATAAGCCCAGTCTTCTGAGATCTTGTGACAGGTCCCATTAGCTATAAGCTACCCAATAATGTGTATAATCAGTTGTTAATGGCAATATGCTATTCTGTGATAACTGGGCCATTTGTGAGTGTCAGTGCTACCTCGAGCAGGCAGTCCTCCACCTGACTGATACCTGGCTTCAGGGAGGCTGAATGCTTATTTCCTTTTGTGATGATTCTCCCATAGATAAGAGGTAGGGCGGATGTCTTCCTAAATTACCCATTCTGGATGCCCTGTGCACCTTTAAAGTTTCTGTTTAGGACCTCTGTAGTTAACACACTCTTGGGAATGTGGGTTATAAGTAGAAATAATATACCATTTGAAATGATTATACAAAGTCCGAAAGCAAATACACAGGTCCCTCTGACTCTCAAGGTACCTTCAATCACAACCAGATAACTGATACTTTGGGAACAATGCTAAAATTCCAAGTCCTTCTAAAGGCAGATCTTCTCAAAACCTTCCACATATGACTGCCTTATAAAGGTCTAGCTATAGTAATTGCTTTTTCTTTTTCTGGCTATGGAGAAACTTCAACAAGAAGTCACAGAGTTTAGCGTTACACACACACACACACACACACACACACACTCTCTCTCTCTCTCTCTCTCCACACTTCTCCCACAAAAAACTTGGGTCAAATTCTCCATGATCATTCCAAGACCTCTTCGGCTTCCTTTATGCATGCTTTCCCTCTCGTTTCATTTAAAGAACCAAGGGTAAAAAGTTCCAAAATCCTCAGGCACATGGGAAATGTACAAAACTCTACCTTAGTACATTTTTTCTTCATGCTCACCACAAAATCTGTGTCCACCACCCAAACGGGACAAGTTCCACCCTCAGCCCAAATTCAGCGGCTTTGGAGGTGTTTGCTAGCCTAGGCCTTCATAGGTCAGAATTTGATTTATTTGGGAAAGGGAAGTTTCACTGAACCTAGAAATCTGTCGACCATATCCAGACAATGCCCAGGTGATTTACATCCACGCAACAGCCCAGCACTGCCTATCAAAGGCCCTTGAGTTTTTACTGCTGCTTCCATAAAAAGGAAATTTAGCACTAAGGACTTGCCAAAAGGTCATCACATGTTGCTGGAGAGAAATAAAGAATGAGATGTTTGTAAAGTGCGGGGAGAAAGTATAAGGTTCAGCTTACATTCTCCCTCCAGTTCTGGCTGCCAGGAAACCGGGATCTGGCTCTATCCTTTCCAGAAATGCCACTTCCTCAGAGTCACTGAGGAAACAGAGGTACACCCAGGCCTCAGAGGGGATAATTCCTTACTAAGTTTAGCATCTTAGGGGAATGACAACAACCCTGGTCCAATTTCAAGAGAACTTGGGTTTGGCGTGTCATAACATGGCAGGGGTGGGATAGAAAGGCTAAACCTGTGTCCATGAATGGCCTAAAACATCAAAATACACTGTTCAGGTTCCTCTCCCAAGGAGAGGTCCTATACCAACCTCAATGGATACCGGACATCCCAGCCCAACTGCATAACAGTAAAATGGTAGAGAAGATGAGAATGTGGGAAATTGCTTCTCCCCAGGCAGCACTTCAGTGATTCATTCACTCAGGGAAAAACTCTCAGTGTCCACTAAATGCAATGCACTGCACTGAGGTTGCAGAGATGAACCAACCAGAATGCAGCCTCTACACTCTTGAACCTTGTAGAAAAATGAAGACCCCTCCTGACTTGAGGGATCAGCCCAAGGGATGGGTTGGTTTAGGGAAAATCTGAGCCATGTTCAGATAAGAGAACTCCACTGCTGATGCCTCCTGATGAGCCGGTACTGTTATACAATCCCACACCCTGACTCTGCTTTAGTCTCTCCTGTTCATTAATGTGCCCATTCATGCATGCATGCATGCATTCAGTCAGTCAATGAATACTTATTGGGTGCCTAGTATATTCTGAACAGCATATTATACTCTAGAGATATAATGCTGGGCAAATGAAAACATGATTCTTGCTTTCATAGGGCTTATTAACCCATTAATTGCAAGTAAATAAGGAATTTCAACTTTGTAAGTACCACAACGGAGAAATTGATGGTGCTCTACAAGGGCCTAAAACAGAAAGGGAGGATCGACCTGCTCAGGAGATCCTTGACTTGTGATTGGGACCTGCTCAGGAGATCCTTGACTGTCAGGTAGGTCAAAGGAGGGGGAAGAATGCCCCAGGCAGAGGCAACGGCAGTCACAAGAGCTGGGTGCATTGTGGTGGGGACTAGGGACTGAAGGCAGGCCAGTGATGCCGCAGCACAGCACAGAGACCCTGGCAGAAGACATGGTGGTAGGACATGTAGAATTTGGCCACACTCAATAAGGAATTTCAGTTTTGTCCTAAGAACCATAAAAAGTTTTTTGAGCTGACACGTGATCATATTGGTTTTTAAAAAAATCTCTCTGGCTGCAGGATGATAAAAAGAAAGGAAGGAAGCAGTATAAAAGCAGAGAGATCGGTACGGGGTCTCTTTTCCAGCCCAAGCAAAAGATGATTTGCGTTGGCGAAGGGTGAAGCTGAAGGTGGAAATGAAGAAAAAAACTAAATGCTTTGAGAGGTAAGAGCAAGGATTGAATATATGGGGTGACAGGTTGTCAAAATGACCTCTAGATTTCTGGTTTGACTTCCTGTAAAGACAGCTGGCCAAACCACAGTCTACCTTGTGGTTGTGATCTGTGTTCACCACCACATCTTGGCTTGCCTGAATCTTTTTCAACCTGTCTCTGCTCAGTTCCTTGCCTTCAACATCAACAATGAACCCATTGGTCTCAATCTCAACCCACTGGACCAGGTGTCCTTGTGATGCTCTTCAGTGATTCACCTGGCTGCACACACCACAATGTCCGCACTCCTCTTGCTTGGGTTCTGTGAGCATCCCTCATTACCACCTCTCTTCTCCCACCTCGACTTCAACTGACCGGATCTCCCCAGCTTGAGGTGCTCTACATCTTCCCCCTACCATCTTGGGCTGTAATGGGAGGAAAGGCGCTCATTCCTGGATACTCACAGAGCCTTATCCCTGGTAGATAATGTTGTTCTTTCAGGGATGGGCACAAAAATGAGTTACCTCTTACTTATATAGTAATGGAGGAATCGGTAACGCCACTATTCATTGAACTAATGCTTACTGAATTTATGTACTATGCATAGTTTAAACATTTTCAACTTCACAATAATGCCATGAGGAAAATATTATTATCCTTGTTTACAGATGAGGAAACTGAGGCACAGATAAGTAATTAGCCCAAGGTCACATGGCTAATAGTGGAAAAAGTGAGATTCACCCCAGGAAATCTGACTCTGAAGCTATTTCTCTTAGCCACTATCGTCTAGTGCCTGGGACAGATTCCAACCTGTTTGACAAATGCGCTCAGGGTCTCCCATACCCTTAAGACTGGCTACAGGAGCCCCTCTTGGTCCAGTCATATTCCCACAGTTACAAAATAGAAGTCATCAAGTGACCCCCAGAAATAAAACCTTTCGTATGCAGAATCAAAAGTCCAGAGTCATTTGTTTCTAATTAATTCCTACTGTTCTCAGATATCACCCTTTGCTACGGTTATCCCTAACTTTCTTTGGAAAACTCGATCTCAGTAGTAGGGGTGGCTATGAAATAATGTGAAGCTGTTTTTTCCTCACGCTAAATAACCTCACACTGTTGCACATTTTAGTTGGCTTATCTATTTATTGACTCCCTCTCACCCTCACCTATTAGCTTTCACATCTCAAGGGTACCACCTGCTTCTATTTCTCAAAACTTCCCTTCCCTCATGGAATTCATTGATGTTAATCTGTTGCTCCCTCTTGGAAAAAATTAGGAGATTTTCCAGGAAGAAACCTACTACTCTGAATAAGAGGACAGCTGCCTTCTTTGTCTGTTGTACTTTGTGTTTTGTATAATAAATCATGTCAAATTGGGGTAGTTCTCTTCCACTCCAACAGTGTAAAATGCATAAGCTTGAAGACATCTAGTCATTTTGCATATTAGGTTATTTTTAATGTTAATAAAAATAGCAGATACTCATTTCACATTTTATAATATGCAAGGCATTATCCTGGGCACTTTGTAGGCACTGACTTAACTCTTGCCATCAACCCTATTTGCTAGATATTCATATTATTTTATAGACCAGGAACACTTCATTTTGGAAGAACTTTATGGAGTAATGGGGATTTGGATAGGCCGATGTGACCATCAAATGACAATTGAGACTAATTTGGAAGCTGTATTAGCTAGATTGTAGGATTTAGCAAATAAGTATGTTAATGTTATTAAGAACCAATATTTTTAATATAAGAATAAAAGAATGACATAAATGAAATCAAATAAATTAATTAAAAACTTGTAAGGTTACATTTGAATGATACAGCTAGCTAGCTAGCTAGATCCATGGACAGGCCTGAAAAGCAATGATGCCTCAAAGGATGAACATCCCTAGAGCCTAGATCTACTAAAGAAACCCACTCCTTACAAATATAATCAGATTTCCTTAGAGAAAATGCTATTTCCAGGTCGAAGGCAGGGAAAATACAAGGTGAGCCTGGAACACCTTACTGTATCAAAAAGAAAAGAAGCACTCTAAGACTAAATATAAACAGAGTGAAAAGAACACAAGTATACACTCAAAGGGACTTCCACTGGCCAAGTTTGGGATTGCATGTACATCAGAAAAACTACTATAATATATTAAAACATGGTGAGTAAATTAAAATCTATGAGTTCATAGTGATACAAACAAAAAGATGAAGCAAACAAAAAATAAATGTGTTTGCCAGTGTCGGAGGTGACATGGCCAACTTCTCCCTCTGAAACATGATTAGTAAAGAGGAAAATAATGTGTACTCACCTAGCTTGTTTAGGAGAATCAAAGTTTATCTTCATTAGTGAGTGATATCGTGCACACTGGGTGAAATAGTAGATTCAGGCCAGGATTGCCAATGAATGCTAAAACCATTAGGTGAAAGGCTTATGAAGAACAAATATTCACCAGATTTCAAAGTACCACCCCAAATCACAAAGGGATAAACATAACCAGTCATGGAGAGTGCTTACACTCAGCACCTTAATCAAATGATCAAACTCACGATCACTGACAGTAGGACAGCCTGATGCATGTGCCTACTTGTGAGAAGCAGTAGCAAGCATGCAGCACTACCAGTAAAGTATTCTTGCCATTGACATCTAATGAGAATTCTGCCAGACCTTTCGAGCTAGCTTCCAGTTAGTTACAGAAAATACAGGGGACAGAGGCACAAATTAAATGACACCCAGAGAAAATGGCCAAACAAATCCAGATCATGGGACAATCTATAACACAGCTGTCCTATTCTCTCACTCTCTTTTTTTAAATCACTACTATTAAGAAAGAAAAAAATGAGCCAGGCTTGGTGGCTCATCCCTGTAACCCCAGCACTTTGGGAGACCAAGGTGGGAGGATTGCCTGAAACCAGTAGTTTGAGACCAACATGGGTAATGTGGTGAGAACTTGTCTCTACAGAAAAAACTTTTTTAATTAGCCAGGCATGATGGTGTGTGCGTGTAGTCCCAGCCACTCAGGATGCTCAGGTGGGAGGATCACTTGAGCCCAGAAGTTGGAGGCTGTGGTGAGCTATGATGGCAACATAGCATTCCAGCCTGGGATACAGTATGAGATCCTGACTTAAAAAAAAAATACACACACACACACATGCGTGCACACGCACGCACATACACAAACACAGACATACATGCTAGGAGTACCATTGAACTTTTCTCAGTTACAGAAATCTAAAGAAACATCATAACCAAATATAATGCATAAACCTGCATTGAATCCTGGTACCAAAATTTAACTAGCTATAAATGACACCTTGGAAGCTTAAGGAATTATTCTAAGGTATAGTAATGGTAATATGATCATTTAAAAGAACCTTCTCATTTTTAGTAGGTACATTCAGAAGTATTTAGAGTGAAGTGTCACGACATCTGCAACTTACTTTCAAATGATTCAGTAAATATATGTGTGTGTGTCTAAATGTGTGTGTGTTTAAAAGTTATCACAAAGTTCAACTGGTCTTGTGTTTTCCTTGCACTTTTCCACCATGAGTCCATGGTCCACATTTTTCTTGCACTGTTCCTCCATAAGTCCATAGGTGGAACTATGGACTCATAGTTCCATTCATAAGGATGGCTCCTTTAGCCACGGTCCCAGGATGAGAAAGCCCATGAATGGACCTGTAGCTGACTTTCAGCTTGGAGCAGAGCTGCAGCCAACCTGCAGCCTACAATGTTAGCATGGTAGGAGCGGGCTCAGAAGATAATAACAGTACTACTTTGCAGCATTGTTGTATGGATTAAATAACACCTAAAAGGCAGATAGCATGGCATTTGGCATAAAGTAGATGCCCAGAAACTATAAGTGCTGTTATAAACAGGTATTAGTCTCACTCCCCCTCTCAGGTGAGCTCTGTTTTTCTAGGGTCACCCACACCTATGTCAAGGACGCTGACTCACCATGTCACTGATGCTTGGCTTGAGCCTCTAACACACTGATGCCAACTCACTATAAATCTCCCCAACACTTTGTGCTGTCTCCTCTCTCTGCCACTGCCCCTGTGTGCTATCATAATCTGTCTTTGGATCTTCTGTGTTTCATGCTTCTGCAAACGTCTGCACAGTGGCCAACCTGACACCTAGGTGGTGGCACTGACCCACCTATCACCTCTATCACCCTTGACACCCACTTTCTTAGCTGATTCCAGCTGGTGTTTCATTACTACCTCACTTCAGATTTCCAGGTATCAGAGTCTCCATCATGAAAAGAAATACAGGTTCTTTTTTTGCTGTGCTGTTTTGGGGGTCATAAAATCTCCCTGCAGAGGGGGAAGGACTCATGCTTCTAGTACAGTAAGTCCTCACTTAACATTGTCAAGAGAGTCTCAGAAACTTCAGCTTCAAGCAAAACAATGTACAGCAGATTCTCAATGTTTTTCCCTTCAACGTTGTTTTATTATAATGCCAATGAGAAAAACAAAATGGTTTCCTTATATGTCATTTTGCAGTTTCCAAGAATCTATCAATGATGTTAAGTGAGGACTGGGTATAGTTTAATTTTTTTCAGTTTTCCTATGGCTTGGGATCATGAGTGCCCCCAAGTGACCAGGGCAGTGCAGCTTTAGCAGAGCTTTTTATTGCCCCCAAATTACTGTCCTTTGCCAAATAAAGAGAATAGGCTACGTTGGGCCACTTCCCCTAGACTTCTTCCCTGCGCATGTGTGTATGGGTGTGCTTGTATGCATGAGTGCCTGCCTGAGATGGGGCAGTTTCTCACAAAGCACCGCTGTCCTTTTCTGCAATCTGGCATCTGTCAGAACAAGCCCATCCCAAGCCTCCCAGGCAGGATCGCCTAAATCTGAACCCCAGTGCTGGAAATGATTTAGTTCATTCCCACTCTAGCTATAGCCTCTCCTAATCAAGCACGGTTTTCATATTCTATATTATAAATTAATTTTCATAGTAAATTGCATTGAAATATTAAGGAGTTCAAGTGGACTAGAGTCTCCAGATGAGGGACCCCAGAATTAGGTGTCTGATTTCCCTCTACGTATCTCCAGGCCTAGCTTTGCTGCCAGCTGGCCGAGTTGGCTCAGATGAGTCTCTTGACTTCTCTGGCTTTAGTCTCTATCACTTGATCAAGGTTAGATCAGGAGTCTAACTTGTATGTAGGCAGGAGTCAGGAGTGTAACCTCTATGAAGCAAACTATGGATAGCCTATGGGTCAACTCTGGCCTGCCGCTGGTTTTATTAGAATACAGACACACCTGTTGGTTATGTATTGTCTATGGCTACGTTCTCAGTTGTGACAGAGAATGATTGGCAGCAGAAATCTAAAATATTTATTATCTAGCTTAAAGAAAAGTCTTGCTTGCCTTTAGGTTAGGTGATGAATAAGTTCTCCTCAAGCTGCAATACTCTGAGTCTCTGATTTTTGTGTCATAACCAGATGCATTAAAACTTACAATTTTTAGGGAAAGGTATCTGAAAAAAAATCCATCCTGCCCAGGATTTTGGAATGATTGCTGCCGTACCTATTCCACCAAAAACATGACTCATCAGATTGAACCAGGGAGCTGGGATAAAGGTGAAAGGATCCTTCAGGAGTGAGAGAAGCTTGAGATGGCTACAGCTTTTTTAGCTTTTCAAGGAGACCTTGTGTTTCACAGTGTGTGAGTGAGTGTGTGTGTGTGTGTGTGAGTGTGCACGCGTGTGTGTGTTTGAAAGGTCCACATATCCAGTTCCTTTCACATTAATAGAAGGCACATGGCTCCTTCAACAGGAAAAATATCTTTCAGAAACAGCGTAATTTGCTCTAGCGGATAACAAATAGTTGGAAGTCTTCTCAGCAAGAAACCATTGTATCTGGTTTCAAATTCCCCTTTCAAGCCAAAGAAAATGATGATGATCTCTAAGCCATGGCTGTTTTTTGACACAGACCTGAACTCAGAATTCTAAACAGGACTATGCAGAATTGGATTACATTTCATCTCCCTCACCCATCCATCTTCCCCTTTCCTGCTCATTTGCTGGGGCTGCAAAAGTATTGAGTGCTCTGGGACAGACTTGGCTTTCCAAACCACGCAAGTCATTATGAATGGCCTTGTGTCCAGGTAAAGGTTAAGGAGGTCCTTTGTTGTTCTAGTTTAACTTGTCCCTGCCACTTCAGCCTAATCATTCCACATAATAACAGACCTGATACACAGGCCCGAGTCAAAGTTGCAAGTCAATAAATCCATTCCTTCCTCCCTTTCAGGCAAAGTGTTGAATAGTACTGAGTGTGCAGTGTCACCAGATCCTGTAGTCTATCACATCAAGGTCGTCTGGTATACAGCACTGAAAAAAATAACCTGCTTTCTTTTCAGTTCCCTGCACATTGGAGAGAGAAGCATTGCTGTCCGACACACAAGGGTGAATGAGGGGTTGAAAGGGAAAGATTTACCACTCTGGCTTATGGAATCATGGAGCCACTGAAATTGAGGACCACAGGTCCTAGACATCAGCTACCTGTGTTGTCCCTCCCTTCATTTTGCAAATAAGTAAACTGATGTCAGAAGAGGGGAAGGGATTTGTCCAAGAACACGTTGCCTCCGAGGGATAGGACCAGAACACAGACCTCCTGACTGCCAGGCCAGTGTTCACTCTCTACTTTGAAAGGGGAAGGCGGGGAATGCAAAGGGAAAAGAAGAACAAGAAATCTTTCCCTTTCTAAAAAGAAAACACTAGCCAATTCTGCACCCTCCTTACCATAGTCCATTCTCTGGACTCAGATAACATCCTATGTGTGGATAAACTGTGAGGTTGTATTCTCACTTCATTTCTCCAGGAAAAATATTCAAAGTTCCAAACTTCTAGAGACCTCAGTTTTCTCATCTGTAAAATGGAGATTATAACATTGTCTGTTTCAAGGGTTGTGGTGAGGCTGAGACATGTTGAATGGTACCTGACACATGGTATTGGCTCAGCAAGTGCCAGCTCTTGTTATCATCATTGTTGTCACCAGGACAAGGACAGCTGCTGTGTGCTAACCCGTAGACAGCTGCCCCATCAGCCTCTCTCTTCCTGTATCAAGGGTGCAGTCTCTTGGCTGCTCTCAATGGGACAAAGTGTGGCTCACCAAATTATCTTTTCACCTCTGGTGTGAAAATAAAACCTGCTGATAGAGGATCCTTGGAAGTATGCAACCCTGAGTTACAGTTTGTTTACTTTACTAAGGGACTTCCAGCTCCTGCAGGTTCATAAATTCCTTGTGGTGGAGAGGGGAGGGATTGTAAATTAACTTGAATAATAGGGTTATATTTGTGTACCTTCCAAAGGTTTAAATCGCTTCAAAAGGAGAAAAAAAAAATCACACTGCTCATCTGCTGTCTCTATTTTTTCCCTTAATTAGCAGTTGGATTAGGTACATTTGGAGGGGACGAATTAAAGGCACCAAAGAGAAACCCAAGCCAAATGTTGAGAATTTCTGCCCAGGGACCTTAAAACCATCTTTCCACCTGATCTGTAAGATGGATATGATAGTGTGGGCCTGATGTCCTAAGTTATGCCCAATATATGTTTTTGTTTGGCAAAGCCTGGGATTATGTAGCATAATCCCACCTATTATTGTAAAGACTAAGTCTAGGGGACACAGAGGTCAGGTATAGACAACCGGGGCTCCTCTGAGGAACTACAAATGTGTTTAAAACCTGACTAGCACAGTACCAGGCACAGAGCAGGCATTCTGTAGAAACTTCTCCTTTCTTCATAAAGCTCTTCTTTGCCTATTCTTCACAACTCTGAAAGCCACACCCTAGAGAAGAGTGTTTTCAATCAAGGCAGAGGACAACCCTTAGGAGTCAGAAGTGGGGTAAAAATGAGTACAAAGGTCTAGCTTCTCTGCATTGACCCTAAGCTGGTCTGAATTAAAGGAAATATTTATCCTCACGACATTCTGAAATACTGCAAGGATGCATGGAATAATGCCCAAAAATACTGCCTAATGTCAAATAGCAAAAACATCTTCACCTGTCTAGGCTAGAAATGGCTGCAGGGGTGTGATCGTTGGTACAGTACCATTTTTGTAAACAATGACATGCAGGCTCAGCAAGTCGTAAAGAGCCTTGGGAGCCTTGCCCCTCCATATGAACAGCCCCTTTCATTCTCCCTCCCTTTTCATGGTTACGGTTGGTCCTATTCAAAAACTTGTACTAAAATAAAAGTGACTCACATTTAAGTGTGACTGTTATTGCTTAAGTTGTAAAGACTAAATTCTACTTAAGAATAAATAAGAATTTCAGAGAAAATCCAAATTATCATCAACTGTTCCTACTAAATAATCCCACAGATTTTTGTGAAAACCTGAATATCTCAGACACATGTGTGACATGTAGAATAGCCCATGTAGGTCAGTGAAAGACACAGGAAAAGAAAAAAGAAAAATGTACATCTTCAAGTGTTAACAGTGCAATAGCAGAGAAATATACTGTATTTTTCAGCCAGTGGGATCAACCAGGCATTGATATCTCAGATTTCCTCCAAATAAATCAGTCAGGAAGAGAAGCTTAATTTATATTAGCAAGTAGCAAGTATGACACCTGATCCACCTTAAAAAATGTTAGGAGTGGCCAGGGACAGTGGCTCACGCCTGTAATCCCAGCACTTTGGGAGGCCAAGGCGGGTGAATCACTTGAGATCAGAAGTTAGAGACCAGCCTGGCCAACATAACAAATCTCTGTCTCTGCAAAAAATACAAAAATAAGCTGGGCATAGTGGGGTACACCTGTAGTCCCAGCTACTAGGGAGGCTGAGACAGGAGAATCATTTGAACCCAGGAGATGGAGGTTGCAGTGAGCAGAGATTGTGCCACTGTACTCTAGGCTGGGCAACAGAGCAAAGCCCTGTCTTAAAAAAAATGTGAGGAGCTAGCCTGGAATCTGAACACTCAAGACAACCTCCCAGAAAGCTCATTCCCAACCATCTTAGTAACTAAGAAAAGAATTGTCCATGCTACTGACAATACCCCCTAAGAAATTTTTGGCATTCTAATGCCCAATAAACTTTTAGAAACAAGAAGCTTCACTTTTTCCTAACCCAGTGACAACTTTCATGTGCACAAGCATTTGTCCCAGTGTTTTGTTTTGTTTCATGTATTCTTTATATGCACAGAATTGAAATGGGCCCCAAAGTGTATGTGTGCAGGGCGGGGATGTAAAATAACTGTGTAGAGAGTACAGTCCTATACCATAGAAGGTGTTGTTCTGAAGAGAAAGAACTTGTCTTTACAGAGAGAAAGGGCTTTAAAATGTATAATATACAAGCAAAGAAACCAAGAAATCAAGGCAAAATTATGAATGCAGTGATGATTTCAATGTGCATTTTGTATGCACAGTGCAGTATCTGAATGAAATTTTTGAAACAGCATAGATTAATGGCTAAGATGTTATCCTCAGGAACTGGACCACCAGTTCTGCATTCCAACTCCGCAGCTTACTAATTTGGTTATGTTGGGTGAGTTAATTAAATGCTTTGTGCCTCAATTTCCTCATCTATCAAATGAGTATAATAACAATGCCTGCCTCATAAAATTATTATGATGATTCAAGTTAATACAAATAAAGAACTCATACTAATGCAAGCCCAAGCATAGAACACAGTCAATGTGTGCTATTACCCACCCTTACATCATCCCTATGATAAAGGCTATAGATTGATGAAGGGTTGAAACTTATGAGTTTCAGGAACCTTCCAGGCCCAGTGTCACCTCTACTCATGTGGCTGCTGTCTTCTGCCCTAAAACACTCTGTCCCCTACCTGCTACTGCTTAACTACCTCCTCAAAACTCAATTCAGATACCCATTCCAGCGAAAATTCTCTGATTCCTTTACCTACCCTCCGCTTACCACTACTTATAGTATTAAGGTAATTGCTTCTGTCTTGGGAAATCCCACAGTACCTGCTATCCTCCTCTGAAACTGTCCCCTTACTGTCTATTCCTCCCCCTGGGACATAAGCTCTTTGGCATCAATAGCTCCTGCATAATGCTTGACACACAGTAGGCATGTAGTAAATCTTTGCTGAACAAATAACAAATAAGGTGGGGAATCATGAAAGTACATTTCAGCCAGCCCTATTAGCCCCCAAAGAACTCAATGTTTTTTTTTCCTCTGCATGGTTTCTGCTTGCAGGGAAATTTTCTACAGCCAAAAGTGGAAAATGTTACCTAAGGAGCATAGAGCGAAGCTCTGAAAATGGTAAGTGGAGAAGGCCCAAGGTGGGCAGTGCAGTCAAGGAGCATTTCATAGACAATTCAAGCTTGTCCCTGAAATGTGGGTGGAATTACCATAGGCAGAGGAGTGAGAAAAGCCCTTCACATGCAGAAAGGTGGGAAAGTGCAAGGCATCGCACAGGAATTGCAGCAGCACAGAAAGAAGACTGCATAGGCCTTTGATCCTAGACTCGGGAATCCCATTCCCCTCTGGCACCATCCTCCAGTATCTTAAGAAGCATTGCCCTAAGGATTATGTAGAATCACCAGGGATATTTTCAAGCATCAGTTTCATTAGAAAGGAGGGCTGGTCCGAGAGATAGGATCAGACAGTCCTAGATTTGAACTCTAGTTTCAGCTGCTGAAACTATGGTATGGTAGTAGACAATCCTATCAGCCTTATATATGGACACCTATGAGACAAGCATATACTGTCTCTTACAAGGTTATGAAGAGGATTCAAAATAACATGAAGTTGCTAACCCACAACAGGTGTTCAGTAAATGTTAGCTGTCAATCTTAGCCTCATGCCTTACACCTGCACCCATACCCCACTTTGGGAATAGAGTTCACATCATAGTCTCATCTCTGTGAATTCACATCCCCCTCCACATCTCTATGAACTCTGTCCAGCAAGAGTATTGATGGTGAAAGCGCTGTGCTTTCCCCAATTTCTGGTCATCACCACACCAAAAGTTTCTCCGATGAAGAGTAGGTTGTCATTAAACCAAGGGAGAAAGGAAATGGGAAAGCACCCTCTCTCTATTACCACCTCCTAAAAGAATGATCGGGATCAGGCAGCAAAATCAATACCAAGTCCCTCTCTGTCACCATTTCACGAGGCGGCTTTGTATGCTTGTATCTTGCACCACTTGCCAGCAAACAAAATGGAGTGCTGTAGTTAATTGAAAAACAGTTCTGCCCTGACTGCCATAATTGACATTAAGTACTGTTTGGGGTAGGAAATCAGCCATTTCCAATTGATATTAAACGGGAGATCATTTAACATCAATGGATATAAACCAGGCGCAATTGTGCTGAATTAGGGAGAAACGCTTTGGCTTGTGTTAAAAAATGTTTCTGTGAAGTGGGATTTTTCAGAGTAAGTGAATATTAAGTCTGCTTAATACCTGCATTAGGAAAGAGAAGAAACCACTTCTCAGCCTCCCCTCAGGCTTAGAAGAAAGCTGCCAAATGCTCCTTCGGAAGAAGCCATGTTCTAAGGTGGTCTTGTCTTTGAAAAACAAAGTAGAAAGAAGGTATAATCTGGGAGAGCAGATGAAAGGACAGAGAATCTCCGGCGACTTTATCCAGCGTCATCCACCATGCCACTGAGGGAGAAGTTGGGCCCCTGTGAAGAGTGAAGAGGCATAAATGAGGAATCTCTTGGCCTCCCTCTGAGAAGTCACCATGGGACCATGTCCTTGATAGAAGGAAAATAAATAAGGGCAAGATATGCATAGGGAAAGATAAGCTGTCAGTCTCCCCTCTTATCCAAGTCCATTTTCATAACATGCATTGGCATATTTTGACGGCCGATGGCTTCTCCCCAGCCTGTGATATAATGGTGCTAGCTGTCGGAATCAAAGCAGTGCAGACCCTGCTCATGTAGGCATGACTATCTTATCAATTTAGGGCTTTAGAAACGTCTCCATTATTCTCTGAAGAGATAAAAACCAGTTCTGACTTCTGATCCTCCATTTGTTCCACAAGAACAAGGAAGAGAGAGGAAAAGGAGAGGGATGTAAGTCAAGAATACAATTGGAAAGAGAAGATGAGAGCCTTATGAGAGAACTGTGGGGGAAGAAGAGGCATGAAGCCACAGTGACAGCCTCACAGAGAGTATTGATCCATTTTACAGATGAGGAAACTAAGGTCCAAAGAGGTGCTGTGACATGCCCCAGGCCACACAGCTACTTAGTGTAACAGCCTGGTCTAGAGCTCCCCTGATTCACTGCCCATTGTAGCACTTGATACCACCGCTAGAGTAAAGAAATAATAAGAGATGAGAAAAAGAAAAACAGTAAATAATGGAAGAAAGAGTATCTCAGAAGTGCAAGGCTAGAAGGTCAGCATACAATTCCTATGTGAGGAGTAAATTGAAAACATCATACTAATATCTGAGTTGACACCCCACATGTGATTTGCAGAATCCAGCAAACAACTTGTCAGCCCTACCAGTTTCCTGTCTGAAATGGTGGCAGTTGCAGAAACAGGCCTCTAAAGGTCTTCCACCTCAAAGCCTGATTTCCCACCGCTAGGCCTTCACATCTGCAGCGTTTATGTGGCTAAAACAACAAGTCAGGTTTTATCCCAAGGAGAACTCTTAATCATGAATTCTGAGACCTTGTCCTTTTAAGTGGGTTTTGTGTGGAAATGAAATGTGTCCTTTCTAGCTCCTTGGATAAAGAAGCTAAACAAGTGTTTATAGAAATCATATATCCCACAGACATCTCTTCTAACAGAAAACAGTGTGGTCCATCTGCGGTGACCAAGGAGGGTTAGATTCAGAGTGGAGAGTAAGAAAAACTTCATAACCTGTCCCTTTTTAAAACCCAAATCTAACCATTTTACAATGCTGTACCCTAAAAATGGAGCATCAGATAAAAGCCTGCCTACAGAAAAGCCCCCCAAGGGTGGCAGGAAATCATGAGGGTGCTACTGCCTTGGTCTCAGGATGCAATCTGCAATGTCTACACCAGGGCTCAGGCTGTGTTGAGGAGTGAGAAAGACGTTTCGGTTTTTATTTACTAGGCTTTCTCTCCTCCAGCTATTGGCCTTCCCTTCTTTCACAACTGCATGCAAAAAGGCTTTGACTTCTGGCTCCTTCATCACCCTTTGCTTACATGGACCAATTATGTGGCCACAACAAATGGCCAGAATATACTTGGGCACACTATGACACCCCCGATTAGAAAACAAAAAGAAACACTGAGCAAGCAGAACAATGGCTACTTCACTGGCGTTGTCAAATATCCTACATTTGTGAGGTCAAGGCTAATTTATTTATTCACTTATTCCTTAAGTCAATCAACAAATTAGCACTGCGTGTATACTCTGGGTGAGATACCACACTGGACAGAGAATCCAGAGATGGATAAAACACATTCCCTGCTCTCAAAGAGCCTGCCATCTTATAGAATCCACTGCATCTTACTCTTTGCCCAGCAACTACACTTAGAAACAATTGTCCATATTGATAAAACTGCCTCATTTTCTGCTCTAGCCTTATTTCGATTCCTAAAAGGTTGATGATCCTTTCTGACACAGGGCCTTTGCACATGCCATTTTCTCTTTCTGGTATGTTTTTCCCTGTAACCTTTCCTTTACCTATTAGCTCTTTTTGGTCATTTGTATCTCTTCTTTTGAGAAATGTCTGTTCATATCATTTTCCCAGTTTAAAATTGAGTTATGTTTTTTGATTTTGGTGGTTTTTTTTTTCTTTTTTCTGTTGAGATGTTTGCATTCCTTGTGTATTCTGGATATTAATCCCCTGTTGTGTAAGCAATTTACAAGTATTTTCTCCCATTCCATAGGTTGTCTTTTCACTCTTGATTGTTTCTTTTGCTGTTTAAAGCTTTGTAGTTTGATATAAACTCATTTGTTGTATTATCTTTTGCTGCCAAAATAAATGGCAGCAAAAGAAAATACAACAAATGAGTTTATACTTTTGATTCAGCCTTCAGATCTTGACCCAAACACCACTTCTCAGGAAAACCCTGTTTCCACATTCAGCCTGGGACAGTTTTCCTTTTTCTGTCTCCCTTTTCCTTTTCAGTTTCTGATTAGATTTCCATTAATGAGTTATTTTTTATGTTTATATTATTTTTTATGTTTATTTCTGTCCCCCTGCTGGACAGTGAGCTTGGAAGAAGAGGGATGGTGGTTATTTTTGCTCAACATTGACTCTTGTTGCCAGCAGAGACCCTGGAACACAGTGGGCACTCAGGAAATACTGGTTGTTGAATGAATAAAAAAGAACATAACAGAATACTGCTATCAATACAGCCTACGTCCTAGTTCTTCATGCCAAGTTACCAGGTTGAAACTACTACTTGCATAATTACATGGAAAACTTTACTTGAAAATATATATATTCCAAGAGTCAGTGTGGAGGTTTAGAAGAATTGACTCTGCCCTCCCACCCTATACAAAAATCAGCATCGATCAAAGACCTAAATGTAAGACCCAAAATTTGAGGAAGAAAACACAGAGGAAACACTTCAGGACATGAGTCTGAGGAAAGATTTTATAAATAAAACCTCAAAATTACAGGCAGCAAAAGAAAATAAAACAAATGCATTTATATCAAATTACAAAGATTCTGAACAGCAAAAGAAACAATCAAGAGTGAAAAGACAATCTATGGAATGGGAGAAAATATTTGTAAATTACTTACATAACAGGGGATTAATATCCAGAATATACAAGAAATGTAAACATCTCAACAGCAAAAANAAAAAAAAAAAAAAAAAAAAAAAAAAAAAAAAAAAAAAAAAAAAAAAAAAAAAAAAAAAAAAAAAAACGAAAACAAAAAATCAAAAAACATAAAACTCAATTTTAAGCTGGGAAAATGATATGAACAGACATTTCTCAAAAGAAGAGATACAAATGACCAAAAAGTATATGAAAAAATGCTCAACATCACTTATTTTCAGGGAAATGCAAATCGAAACCACAATGAGTTATCATCTCACCCCAATTAGGATGGTTATTATTGAAAAGACAAAAAATAACAAATTTACTGATGAGAATGCATAGAAAAGAAAACTCTTATACACTGTTGGCAGGTAAACTAGTACAGCCATTATGGAGAAGAGTACAGAGGTTCCTTAAAAAACTACAAACAGAGCTACCACTTGATCCAGTAATCCCACTACTGGGAATTTATTCAAAGGAAAGGAAATTGATATATGGAAGAGACATCTATACCCCTATGTTTATTACAACACTATTCACATAACCAAGATATGGAATGAACTTAAGAATCCCACAACAGATGAATGGTTAAAGAAAAAGTGATTTAAATACACAATGGAATATTAGCCAGCTGTATAAAAGAATGAAACTCTGTCATTTGTGGCTACATAGATAAACCTAGAGGACATCATGTTACATGAAATAAGCCAGGAACAGAAAATCAAATACCACATGTCCTCACTCATATGTGGAATATTTAAAAATACAGTTGATCTCATAGAAGTAAATAGAACAGAAGTTACTAGAGCCTGGGAAGGGTAGGAAGAAGAGGGAGATAGGGAGACATTTGTTAAAGGATACAGATTTATAGCTAGATAGGAGGAATATGTTCTAGTGTTCTATATCATTGTAGGATAACTATAGTTAACAATAATGTATAGTTTCAAATAGCTAGAAGGAGAATTTTGAATATTTCCAACACAAAGAAATGATCAACATTTGACATGATGGATATGCTAATTTCCCTGATCTGATCACTATATACTATATGTATCAAAACATCACTATGTATCCCATGAATGTGTACAATTACTACGTGTCAATTTTAAAAATTAATTCCATTTAAAAAATAGACTCTGAAATAAAACCTGGCTATGTTCAATATGCACCTCTGCCAATTAAATAACCCTGGACAAAGGCGTAGCCCTTGGCAGAAAGGCTAAAAACTAGCTCTCCAAAAGATATTTATATCAAATCTCTTGAACCTGTAAATGTTACCTTACTTGGAAAAATGTTTTTGCAGATGTAAGTTAATGATCTTGTGATGAGGATAAAATCCTGGGTTAGCCATGCAGGACCCAAGTGCAAACGCATGTATCTTTAAAAAGAGACACACAGAAGAGAAGACTTGTAGACAGCAGAATGAGAGGCCAGGTGACTGTGAAGGCAGAGATTGGAGTGACTCTGCCACAAGTCAAGGAGTGCCAATGGAAATGAGAAGCTGGAAGAGGCAAAGAACAGATTCTCCCCTAGAGCTTCCATAGTGAACGCAGCCCTGAAGACACTTTGATTTCTGACTTTTAGCTCCTAGAACTGTGAGACAATAAGTTTCTCTTGTTTTAAGCCATGTTTTTTAATCATTTGTTACAGCAGCCACAGGAAACTAGTCTAACCTCTCTAAACCTCAAGTTCCTCATACAGAAAATGGAGACTATGACACACACCTTATAAGTTGTGAATTTAAATAAATCAAAAAGCACCCAAAGAATGACCCAACTCCAATCATCATGTCTATTCAAGATAAAACATTTAGATCCAAAGGGAAATTTCTGTCAAGCACTGGGCAGTTAGGTCTTTACCTCACTTTTCCATAGCCTGAAAATAAGAAAATGTTCCGGGCACACAATGACTTTTTCACTGTGACTCAAACAGCCCACTATCACTTCACCCTGCTGTAATATTGTCAGGAAAGCCATGCACAAGCCACTTGAAAGGGATGATCAGGGTCTCCCTCTTAGTATCCAAAAGCCCAATCCAGCACCTGCCATATGGTAGATGTTCAGTGAATGCTTGGTGAGTGAGTGACCTCTTGAGTCATTACGGTTTGGACAAGCTTACCCACTAAGTAGAAGAAAGAGGGACAAGGGTTTCAGCAAGAATGATAATGTGGATAAAAACAATTTATTCACGTATGAGTGGCCGGCCTCATCACTGTCCACCAAACTGAAGATGATGATGACACTGCAGAGACTATGCTTGCCCAGCATGCCAAAGATTCCTGTCAACATCAAGATGGCCCTAGTATGATTGGATAAGGGTTATTCTCCTTACGTATGTCTGTTTTTCCACATGCTTTGACTTTGTATTACGCATACTCAGAATGTTAACAGGTTTTGTTTTTATTTTGCATTTAACTTGAAATGAGGACATATTTGGAGTCGGTCTATACAGGCTAAAATCAAGGAGGTGAATTTCATTCTGAGAGGAACATTCATTCAAAGGATTAACGTAGGTTAAACTCAAAGTTAGTTCTGTGACTCATGTCCATTTTCACAATTTCTCCTAGCATGATCTCCATTTCTAGGCAATACCTGAGCTGTTTGTATGTGGAGGCAGATTACTTTCTGTGGGTAGTTTTTTTCCAGCTTGTTTAAACTTTTTAAAGTGATAACCTTGGTAATTATAGCTACTTCCATAATATTAATGATAATTCCATTTTAAACATATAAGAGATAGTTTATAACCAAGTGGATCACTAAGACCAGAGCCAACATAATAAGACCAAAACTTTTCATAAATGTCTCTTTGCTAGAAGAGAGGTTGTTTTCTTGCTTTTTAATTTTAGGGTAATAGCAGCCAGCTGGTTTGAAGCTAGATCAGCATGCATAATCCCAGATAGGGAGATGGAGATACTTTAAGTTTCCAGAAAATATCAAGCTATATTTTAGGAGTTACTATCTTACAGTCCCAGAAACACATAGTTCTTAAAGTTTCTCATTCCATTAAAAAGTTATATGGGAAATGTAGAGGAACCCACAAAATATCCTAAAGCACATCAGTCGGATATAATGCTCATTATTTCACTCCAGGGAAGAGCTCAACCCTTTTCAAGGTCATATGTTCATTTACTCATTCTACATGTGTTTATTCCGAGTCAGCAATGTGCCAGGCATTATTCCATGCAGAGAGGACACTTCAGTGAATAAAACCTTTATGCTTATTGAGTTTACATCTTAACAAAGAAAATGGATCATACACAAAATTAATCAATGAATTAATAACAAACTATCAGAAATTAAAAGTATAATAATAAATATAAAAAATAATAGGAATAAGTGCTATGATGAGAATAAAATTGGATGCAGTGATAGAAGTGAATGGGGGATGGTTATTTTTTGGGTAGTCTGGGAAGGCCTCTCTGAGGGGCTGGTGTTTAAGCTGAACTCTTACCACCCACTTTTCCCTAAATAAAAGATGACATAGTTGAAATGGAAGAAAGGAGGAATGAGTGACAATGCCAGAAAAGAGGAAACTGAGATCCAGCATCTGAGTGAGACATTCTAAAAGTTTCATTCGAAAAATCATAGTGACAGGGAAAAGGTCATGCTACAATACTCTCACTAATAAGCTAAAGGAAAGTTCCCCTCTGTCCCTCCCATCCCTGGAGGACTGTGTGTAGCCAGAGGTCCATCTATTTCTTATGTCTTCATGCCTTTCATGCTAGACCCTATTTTATAACCCCAAGATGCCATCAATTGTGAGACACAAGCCAACCCTAGAGATGGGAAAACATTATAATATAAATGTTTTAAAATCTATGAAATAGAGTAATTCTGGCCTGTTGCCTTCAGACTAAGTTTACACTTATTTCCTACTAGAAATCTCAGTACACGCCACAGCTTTACTCAAATGACTTAGTTTCATTTTCCCACTTCCTGACACACTTTTTAAAAGTCTTTAAGCTGCCATCATCATTCTTGCAATACCCACTGGGCAATATTTCAAGAGGAATGGGATCTTCCACCTTTACCGAGTTGCCTGAGTTCTGAACTCTTCTCTTGAAGCCCATCTCCCGTCCAATTCCAATTCCACCCTGTTCTTGACTCTCTCTCTTTCTCTCTCTCTCTCTCTCTCTCTCTGCCCCCTTGCATTCAGTGGGTATTTTCTCACTGATCTTTTGTCTTGAAAGCACCTATTTCCCAAATCTTCTCAACCCCTAGTGGTACCTGGTATGCTAACTGAGATCTTTTCATCTGCTAAACCAACCAAGTTGATCCAAGCCCCTCCCTCCCTGGCGGAGGTCCTCCACGGGCACCTCTCTCCAGCAGACTTGTTGAGGATATAAGAGAAAGGAGTTAGGTTTTGGTTTACTTGGAATCATCAACCTCTATACTACTTTGCCTGTGAATTGAAACCCTTCTCTATGGATAAAATTATAAGTTCTTTATTCTTGCTCCAAGGAGAACCCTTAAGCGAAAATCAGTCAGACATGTCCCTCAAGTTTTGAGCAGCAAAGGGTAAGAAATGCAAGATTTTAATTTAAAGAACAGGGAATTAATTCTGACTGGGAACTAAAGGAAGGGTGAATAATGTAGAAACACTTCAGGGGCTTGTCTGATCCAAGGCAGAAAAAGGTACTAGAATATCAAATAATTATCAACACTTTGTCATTGAATATATTTATGTACTTAGCTCTCGCTCTGACAAAAGAACTAAGGTGGAGAAGAATTTTTCTGAACTTTTCTAAACAAAGATAGGTGAGCTGATGAAATCATAAAACAATTAAAGACCAGAAAGCATAGAAGGCACCAAAGTCTCCTCCATTTGGTCTGAAGGTCAAGTGAAGCCTAGCAAGACTTGAGACCACTGTGTGCGGTACTGTTTCCCAGTAAGGCCTAAGCAGTCTCAGCTCCTATACAGGCAAGTTTGAATGGGTGCTGAAGGGATTGGATTCCTTAGAATATTCTCTGTACAACTTAGGAATGGTTGCTCCTGTGATACAGAAAAGATGACGGACAGTCCCATAACTGTTCGTCTGATGAAACTAAAAACTAAAGATTGTGCAGTGAATTAGCAGTTCTGTCCTGAGGCACAACTCCGAGTGACTGACTGTTGGTCATTTAATGAGATTCCAGTAAAATGAATAATAAGCAGGGAATTTTGACACCTAGAATTTGTAAACCATCCCTCTTCTTTCTCTANAGTGACTGACTGTTGGTCATTTAATGAGATTCCAGTAAAATGAATAATAAGCAGGGAATTTTGACACCTAGAATTTGTAAACCATCCCTCTTCATTGTATATTTAAACACGTTGACTTAGCAAAATTCTGGAGATTTTCATTTTTTATTTCATGGTAAAGAAAGAAGGAGAAGAGAGTCATTAAATGAGAGTCACAGTGTTGAGAACTGTGGCTGTGATTAGCTCTGCTCGGGGTTGGAGTTAATATTGCTTCTCCCCTGCAGTATTTTTTAATTACACTCCGGATTTTCTATTTGGAGACATCATGGACCTGTTCTAGTAAATTGTCACACAATCACAAGTCAAATATGTGTTAAATATGAGAAAATGCTGCCATTTTTATCTGATTTGTGGTTCATTCATGCACCATTATCTACTTTTAATTAAATAATATAAAATGCACGTGGTCAGCAGTTTGATTTTTCATTTCCTTACAATGTCGGTAATTCAGCTTGGTTGCTCCCAACTACCCTTAAATTGCACATAAAAGATATAACTCTTGCATGGTACTGATCCCATATCTGGACAACTTAAGTCCCCGCTTAAAATGGCTACTGTCCAACTACACCTGGAAGAAAAAAAAAAAACCCACAAGAATATGCCAAAGAATATAGTGCATCAAAAACACAGTGTGCCTTTTTAGTAAGGGAGCAGCAGCAGCCTTCGCTGTCTGATTTTCTTGTTTCATCCCTTTTCCTAGTGTCATATCCCTTGTTGATTTATATCTACTAAGTTCATTAAAGATCCAGTGTGACTCCCATGGAATTGCCTCAGGCACTGGAAGGAAGAACTTGACTTGCAGGTTGCTGTGGACTTAGACACTTTACTACTTCATTAAGGCTGCTCTGCCACTGGACAGCTTGCGTATGGCTGTGCCACAGATGCCACTCGCTTCTTCCTCGGCCTCCTGCCCCCACCTTCACCACAGGCTTTTAGAGAACAAAGACAGATGAAAGACAGAGGAATGAGGAAATAAAACCTAAAATCTTTTCAATCCCTAGTATTGTTCTAATTGCTATTATTATTGTCATCAAATGTAGCAGATTAATTCCTCTGTCCTATTTGGTAAGACACTGTTCTAACTGTATTGCTTTTTTCAATTTAGACCTAAATTAGGAACTCTTCACAGAAAGCCCTGGATATTAAGCAACACAGTTTTAAGTATAGAGTTTTTCCTGAATAAATGGGTAGTCTCTTCGAGTATTTGTTTTTCCGGGATATTCTTGAAGTTATCTCAAAGAAGTGTTCAGGATGAGGCAGCTCTATTTGTAATCCAAAGGAGAATAAAAGAGATTAGCTAAATGATAATAACAAGGAGGTGACCCTAAAAGGAAAACTCTCTTGTAAATAAGCTTGATTTATTTACAGCTAAATGTGTGATTGCAAAAAAATATTTTCAGTCAAACCATAGAACTTCTGCTTAATAATAATAATACGAAGCACTTAAAAAGCACTTTACATCTGCAAAGTGCTTTATAAACATTAACTAATTAATCGTTAACAACACCCCAGTGAGGTAGGTAAGTATTATTCAAGTATTCTCTTAATGTTCAAGCCAGGATTACATCGAATCCAGAATGGATTTTTGCATGAGAGAGAGAGAGAGAGAGAGAGAGAGAGAGAGTGTGTGTGTCTGTGTGTGTGTGTATTTGTGTGTATGTGTGTCCTGCTCCGCTCTTACTAAATACAGGACTTTGGAGTGTCTTATAAATGGGAAGACAGCTCATCTGGGGAATGTTTGAAGCCTTTCCAAAACCATGGTTTTGGAGTTTCCTGAATAGAACTAAAACAAACTCAGAGGTGGCTTCTCTAAATCTTGCAGGAGTTTGAAGTAATTGGGTAAGGAGGGGTTTGTGCCCAGGAAGTCAGCTACTCTCTCCTTTTCCACATTCGTCACTGATTGGTGTTTTGATTTTCCTCTTATTGGTTAAGAAAGACTAACATCTCACTTCTAGAAGAACTGTCCTCATTAGTCAGGGAAGGGTAGGCACATAAGACATGGCCTAGCAAGGAATAGACTGGCATTCCATCCCCAAGGATAGGTAAGACCTGCCCTCCAAGAGCCAGTGGTAGGTGCTAGGAGAGTGAGTCCAAGTGCTGTAGAAACAAGGGAAATAAGTATCAAAGGCCAAGGGAGGGCCTTGTTAGAGCACAGCATTTGAGTTGCCTCTGCAAAAATGTCAAGGTGGACACTCGAAATGCCTGTGATGAACACTGCTCCCACTGTTATTTGGCTGAAAGCACTGCACCCACAGCAAACAAAGGCCGCTACTGAGCACTGGTCTCTTTTCTGGGGCAGGTAACATACTGCCAGAAATGACCTTGGCTTTTTCATTGATTCCTTTGTTTACTCATTAATAATAGCTGTTGTATACTGAGCATTTTCTCTGTGAAAGGCACTATGTTGAATTCTTTAGTTATATTTGGTTACTGAATCTTCACCACAATCCCCTCAGGAACATTCAATGATTAACCTCATTTAAAGATCAGTAAAATGAAGCTTAAAGAGTTAAGTAACTGGACTGAAGTCTCACAGCTAGTCAGCGTCAGGACTAAAACCCAGACTCTTAGATCTGTGATTCCATTCTTTGAACTAAACTCTGTGTTTTTTTCCACTGATTCAACTACTATTTGAGTGTATGCCTGGCCTTAAAGTAGCTTTTGAATATAAGTACTGAACAAACAGACATGAGTTTTGCCATGATAGAGAGACCGACATTAAAAAAACATATATGTTATTTCAAATTATAATCAGTATTGTGAAGGGAAAATCAGAGTGGTGTGAAAGAAACAGGAAACATATTTTAGATCAGAGAATCAGAGAAAGCCTCTCCAAGTATAGGATGTTTAAACCCAAACCTGAAAGATGACAGGAGTTACTCAGGCAGAGATGGAGTAGAAGAGCATTCCAGGCAGGGGAAGGACAGATGGGAAGGACCCGAGGTGGCAAGGAGTTCAAGAAACTGACAGAATACCAGTGCAGCCAGTGGATCAGGATCCAGGGAGACAGGCACACAAGAGGAGGTCAAAGAGGAGAGCGAGAGCAGGATCATCAAGCAAGGCCTGATAAGCCATATGTAGCAGTTAACATTAAGTTCAGCTGCATATAACCCAAACGCAAAATAACAGTGGCATGAAGAAAACAGAAGCCGATTTCTCTTACTTGTATAAGAAATCCAGAGATGGGCAGACCAGGGCTAGGACTGCAGCTTTGTGGCATTCAGAACTAGGATTTCTTTCATCTTTTTACACTGCCATCCAGCAAGTGGCTTGCACCTGACAGGTCCTGTCATGATCCAAAGAGCTGTGGAGATCCAGGTCTCATATTTGCATTCCAGGCAACAGGAAGGAGAATGAAGGAAGGGTAGGCTAAAAAAATGCCCCACCTGAGCTTCCTTAAAGGACCCCTCCCAGAACTTCCAGACATTTCCACTTACATATCTTTGGCCAGATCTGTTTTATAGCCATACCTGTTTGCAAGGGAGGTAGGAAGTGTAACCCTGTAGCCAGGCAGATTTTGGTAGGAAGTGGGGAGGGGAATGGATATCAAGAAGGCCACCAGGATAGTCTCTGCAATATCGTGATGACAGAGTGCTTGGACTTTATTGTTAAGTATAATAGAAAGCTTATGAAAGGTTTTAAGAAGGGAAGTAACATTACCTAGTTGGTGTGTTTACAAACGTTAGCTTCTTTTGTGACAATAGACTATAATGCAATTAGAAGACATTGGCTAGAAACTATTGCAGTGATCCCAGAAAAAATGCTATGGATTTGATGAAGGCAGGATCATTAGAAATAGGAAAACATAATGAAATTGAGATATGTGTTGAAGATCAAAAGAATAGAAATGTTTATGAATTTGATATGGGACTGGAACTGAGGATCTTTCTGGGATAATGCCTAAACTCATGGCATGTGTGGCCATATGGTGGAGGCACCACTTACAGATATGGGAAATACTAGAGAAGAAAAAGATTTGAGTGGGGAGGACGAAAGAGATTTCAGTTCTGGACGTCTTAAATTTAAAATGCAAGTGAGATATCCAACAGAAGATTTAAAGTAGACAGTAGACAGTTGGACATCCAGGCCCAGAATGCAGAAGAGAAGCTGCGGCTAGAGATAGACATTTGGAAGCTGTTGCGTGTAACTGGCCTTTAAATCACTGGGAGTAAAATAAGTTCTCTTTGGTAGAGAATATAAAATAGAAACGAGTATCTAGGGAAGACAACAGTTAGGATCAGGTAGGGAAAGAAGGGCAAGCAAAGGAGGCTGAAGAAGTGACCAGCAGCAGAGAAGGAAACCCGGGAGTGTGATGTCACGAACATCGAGAGAAGAGAGTATTGCATGAAAAAGGGAGAAGCCAACTTTGGCAAACGCTGCCAAGAAGGAACGAAGTAAAGTGAGAGCTGAGTAGACAACTTTAGAGGTAGCAGCATAGAGGTCACGGATGTCTTCTTCCAGAGCAGCCAGGAGAGATGGAGAAGATACCTGGGACTTATTGAAGAACAACTTGTGTGGTGAGGAAGTGGAGGAGGAAGCATTTATCCAAGCCTTCAGTGTGGTTTGGCTGTGTACTAGAGTTAGGGTAGTAAGTGGGAGGGGCCTGTTGGGTTAATGGAGAATTCTTGAAGAGTGAGAGCTACTAATGCATGCTTGAAAGTCAATGCAAAGGATCTTATAAGGAGGGAAGGGTTGAAGATGAAGCAAAAAAAGGCGGGGGGGCGTGGTTATCAATGAAGAGCATTACCCAAGAAGAAAGGAAGAATTTGGTCTAGAACATACATGAAGGGACTAGAACATATAAGGAGTTTTTGACTGAAGGGGCTATACATTTTTCAATGTCACAGGTAGGAATCAGAAGAGACAAAAGCAGAATCTGATATGTTTATGGTTATAGTGGAGATAAAATTATGGAAGCCTTCAATGGCTTGAATTTTCTCTGTGGAAATGTGAATTACAATGACAGTAAGAAAACATTTCCCATCTATCAGATGGGTAGAGATAAAGAAAGATGAGCGGGCCAGGTGTGGTGACTCATACCTGTAGTCTCAGGCGTGAGCCACCTGTAGCTCCAGCACTTTGGGAAGTGGGTGAATCACTTGAGGTCAGGAGTTTGAGACCAGCCTGTCCAATATGGTGAAATCCCATCTCTACTAAAATTACAAAACTTAGCGGCCGTGCTGGCCTGCACCTGTAGTCCCAGCTACTCAGGAGGTTGAGACAGGAGAATTGCTTGAAACTGGAAGGTGGAGGTAGAGGTTGCAGTGAGCCAAGAGTGAGCCACTGCACTCCAGCCTAGGAGACAGAGTGAGACACCATCTCAAAACAAACAAACAAACAAAAAAGATGAGTAGCATGCTGTGGTGGCAAGCCTGAAGATACAGGTGGTTTTGTACACTGCTGGAGAAGCTCTAAACTGGTACAATCTCTGTGGAGAGGAATCCAACAGTATCTATTAAAACAGCAAATGACACATCATTTTACCTGTTTATAATACTTCTAGAAATTTCTTTTGTAAATATACCTACACATATGAAAAATGATGTAGGTTTAAATGTATTCACTATTGCATAATTTATGCTAGCAACATGCTGGAGATGACCATCAATAACAGACTGGCTAAATAAAAATGCATTCATGTAATGCAATATAATAATGTCATTTATAAGAATAAAAATTCTCTCTGTGCACTGAAATCAATTTATTTCCCATGTGTGATTAAGAATAAAAATCAAAGTGCTACCATATGTAAAAGAAAAGAGGGAAAGGAGAGAGAATATGCATATGTAATATTTTCTTTTATACATATAAATTGTCTCTGGAAACATACACACTGAAAATATTGGTGGCCCATTGGAAGGATAACTGGAAGTATGAAGAAACAGGTTAGACAGTTGATTTTCAGACCTTTTGAATTTTGAAAAATTTGAATGTATAGCTTAGACCAAAATAAATGAAATTGTGTTTCAGTGATGTTAGAGAAAAAAACGAGCATGGATGTATTATGAATCCTGGTAGTCCATGAGGTGGGACACGTGGATGAAAGAAGGGGAGGAGAAGAGATGATACACTGGTCACTGAGGAGACAGAGAGAGCAATCCTGCTGGATAAAGAATTATAGGGAAAACACTGGACAATGTTGAAGGCCCAGCTGAGGGTAGTGAGGGTCAATTACATCCTGTTTGGTCATACGATAATTCTCTTTCTCTTCTTCCTTCCTTCTCTTTTTCTCTTCTTTCTTCCTTCCCTCCTATTTCTTCTTTCCTTCCCTCCCTCCCTCCCTCCCTTCCTTCCCCTTCCTTCCCTTCCCTTTCCTTTCTTCCTTCCTTCTTCCTCTCTCTCACTGTCTCTCTCTCTCCCTCCCTCCTTCTTTCCCTCCCTCCCTCCTTCCTTCCCTCCTTTCTTCCTTTCCTTCCCTTTCCCTCCCTCCTTCCTTTCCTTCCCTCCCTTCTTCCTTTATTTCTTTTTCTTTCCTTTTCCCTTCCCCTTCCCCTCCCCCTTCCTTTCTTCCTTCCTTCCTTTTTTCCTTCCTTTATTCCTTTGTTTCCAACAATGTCTGGCTGTTTACTTATGGGCACAATGACAGTATATTGCTGGCCCTCTCTAGCGGGTGCATTTTCTGGGCAGGTGGAAAGAAAGAAAAGTGGGGAAGGGTATTTATAAATTGTGAATGTGATAAGCTAGATACATGACATATGGAGGTGACAGAAAGAAAGTGGAGGAATTGAATTATTCAGGCCATAATGAGGTCCAAAAGAGGTGTAGAGAGGGTCTTGAGCAGGTGAGCTCTAAGGAGGTTACTTTTTCAGTTCCTTGAATGAGCAAAGCATATTTTTCCTGTTGCAGAACATGATGAGTGGGAAACGGTCAGATTAAGAATAAGGCAAAGAGGGACAGGGAGGAAATAGGACATGTGGGAGTCATGAGGATGTGGTCCAGAAAGAGTTGTAGAATGCAGAAAAAATTGGGTTCTCTGGACCATGTCCAAGGCATGTCAGTAATTCATGTATTGCACAGACTGACTTTGTCTACAAACAGTCAAGTGTAGACTCTACAGGGAAATGTTGGTAAGGCTCTGTGCCTGAGATAACTGCAGTCCAATGGCCCAGCTTGGAGAGGAGAGGGTTACAGGAAGATTTCTTAAGCTATATTGAAAATTGAAAGACTGTCCCTAGTCATATAAAGAATGGCAATTCTATGGTCATGACAATTACATTATCAAGAAAAAAACACTGGCCTTTGCTCATTTGAGAAAGAAAGCCACACAAATGGGCTCCCATGACATCAGTTACATGACAGCCACTACCAAGTTCACAATTCTAAAACTGATTTGACTCTGAAATTCCCAAACTCACAGGCCTCCAGTAGCTCTAGACTACCCACAAAATAAACTCTAAACTCTAAAGAACATGGCAAGAAAGACTTCTACCCTTGCTCCACCCTGCTTTATCCAGGCTGAACAACTTTGATCTCCCACTTACATTCATATGGATGCATTCATAGGGCCCAGGATATTCATTATTATACCTGCTTCCACACTTTTTCTCAAGTCACTTGCTTACTTGAAATAATCTTACTCTCTTCTATCTAAAGTCAACATTTCCAAAGCCCATGCGAAGCCCCACCTTTCCCTCCAGAGCCATCTGTCCAGAAACTTACAAAGTCGAAGAACACAAAAAGCAGCCCAACTTCCAAAAATGGTTCCAGTTCTATTGGTCAGAAGCCTAGGGAGCAACCCTCATTCATTCATTAGCACTGAAGGGAAAGCAAGCACCGGACTCAGGTCTACCCAGAGGGTTGTAGGCAAGAGAAATGCCTTTCCATTTTTCAGGGGAGTGATTTCAAGCCCTTGAAGATCAAGTTTAAGTCATTTCCTGACCATACACCAACACAGTTTCTCCACAACTCCAGCCAGGTTCAACTCCTCTGGAAGTCTCAAATGCAGTTTCTGAATAAATAATTCCTTCCTGCTTTGATGTCTTTATTTGAAAGTTCCAGAACAGAGTGGGTTTTAAAGGAAATGGGAGAAGTCATGCTCAAGGGGGGCATTATGGCAGAGAGAAAAGAGCTGTCACTTTCAAAAATGCATCTGGATGAATGAGACTAACTTCCTATGACTAATGTCCCCCAAACATTAAGCTAATGATTAAATTAAAAATGCAAATCCCCAAGATGTCATTTGCTGCTGGGTGGATTGATGGAAAGGAGCCTTGCAAACAGTCCCAACATTGTGTGGGGAGCTGGAGAGGAGATTCGAATGAAAACAACAGAGAGCCATATGGTCCTAGCCAATGGTCAACAACCAAAAATTCAAAATCGAAGGACAGAGAAAACTCCACAGCTATAGAGCAATGTGTTTCTCCTGCTCTCTCTTTTATTCTGGCACTTATCTGGATGCTCTAACATGATGGGGGATGGAGAACAGAGCAATGTCTCAGGAAGCAAATCTGTAGGCATCTCTCATACAGCTCTGCTTGGCAAGCTGTGTGACAAGCAGTGAGCTCCACCTACACAGAGAATCACCACCCCAGGGAAATGGGTAGGTGCAAGCTTTGTGTGAACTTGCAACAGCCATGTAGGTCTCCTCATTGATCCTCTATCTGCCCATTAGAAATGAAACCAGCCCCCCAAAATCAAAAAGAGCCTGAAGTTGGCAGGATTTCCCAGGAATTCCAGCAGAGACTCGATACGGGGCTCCTGTATGTTGGTGGCAACAGTGACTCAGTCAGTTATGCTGATAGAGCACAGGACACTTAGCAATCTTGTGTCCTCCCAGGGTTTAAAAATTGTAATTACTTGATTTTAGGTACCTTTTCTCCAAACTACCTCTGAGCAAGTAACTAATTGAGTCCCATCTTCTTCAACATACAGTATCCTCCCTTATCCCTGAGGGAACATTCCTAGATCCCCAGTGGTTTTGCCTGGAACTCCAGATGCTATGGAACATAGTATATATACCATTTTTTCTATATCATCTATGATAAAATTTACTTTATAAGTTACTTTATAAATTATAATTTTCTTTATAAATTTTATATATATATATATATATATATATATATATACCGTTTTTTCTATATCAACTATGATAAAATTTAAATTTACTTTATAAATTTACTTTTTAAATCAAGGGTCTAAAACTAGTACAAGATTAACAACAAAACTAATAAAATGGAACACATAACAATGTGTTACCATCACTACTCTTTGCACTTTGAGGCCATTACTAAGTAAAATAAGGGTCACTTGAACATGAGCACTGCAATGCCATGACAGTTGATCTGATAACTGAGATGGCTACTGAGTGACTAATGGATGGTGAATGAAGACAGCATGGACATTCTGCACAAAAGCCCGAGTCTGATCATGGGTGCGACTGAGCAGGACAGCACAAGATTTCATCACACTACTCAAAACAGAACACAACTTATGAATTTAAAACTTATTAATTATTTCTGGAATTTTCTATTTAACATTTCAGGCCATTGTTGACTGCTGGTAACTCAAACCACAGAAAGCAAAACTTCAGATAAAGAGAAACAACTGTATTTATACCTGTACAGCAGGGATTCTCAATCTGGCATTTAAGACCTTCTGGACAGTCTCAAAAGCCCCTGACATTGTACGCAACATCTTGCATCTATGAGACCTTTAGGTGAAAAAAGTCATAATTTTTTATTCAATTTTCAATGAGATTTACTAACTAAAATTGGTTTAAAACCATTGGTCTGCCTTATGTAGCCAAGAAATGATGCTCTTAGTTACAGGGAATATGAGACATTTTCTAGATATGTGAAGAACATTACAGTAGAAACTTATTAGAATCTGGTGCTTGGGTATAGAAACACCCGGATTATTAAACCCTCCTTTTTAGAATAAAAGAAATATAATATGCATTCTTCTGCAGGGTATGTAGCTTGATCAGAACCCACGCTATCAATAAGGGCTCTTTAAAGAGGTCTTATTTTTAAGTGTGATTAACAAAAAAAAAAAAATGCCCAGACCTACCCGGAAGTAATTCTATAATTTTATAAACAATATTAAATTACAGATGTTATAGGAGACATTATAAGCATGTCATTCAATGCATACATATCTGTATAATATACTGTATATTATTAATATAGTCATACAGTTTTAGATTTGAAAGAGACCAAGGATGCCTTTCTTTTGGTACAGAAGTAATTAAGACCTAAGATTACAGAAAAAGCCCTGCTCCAGACGAGCCTTAACTTCTGAATTAAGCACAAGGAAAGAGCTATCAAGGGTCTAAAACTATGGAAAAGCCAGGCCAACCTTCCTGGGAGGCAATCTGGCATTTTCTTGGGGGTGGCATGGCTTTGTGCCCTTCCCTCCATTTCCAGAAGGCTGCTCCCACAGGGCTATGCTTGAGCAAGCTGTGCTGAGGGTGGCAATTTCTATAAACATGGGGTTTTTTTTTGTTTTCGCTTTTTGTGTGCAGAATTTCTACACTTTCTCTCCAATGACTGTTTTCAAAAAATGCTATGCATGAGCTGGCCAGCCAGTCACCACCTCATAATGAAGAGCAGAGAGTCCTTGCATTTGATAGTAGGAGGAGTAAAGTTAGTATGCTTGCCCTTGTTTTCCTTCACCATATAGGGTTCTGCTGGGAATGGGAGTTCTGAACTCTTATACAAAGGAAAGTCTTATTCTCAGGGCAGCCACTGTCAGAGGTCTCAACAGAGACCTGAAGCTGATCTTAAAGTTAGGCTGGTCTTTCACACTGACATTTTTTAAGAGTACATGCAAGTTACCTGTAGCATGTTCTTCAGTTTCAGTTTGCCTGATGTTTCCTCATGATTAGATTCAGGTTATGTGTCTGAGGCAGGCATTCTTTGGAGCATCACAACAGGAGGCACACACTGTCTTTCCACCCTCCTGCTCTCTGTCTCAGACCCGAGCTGTGCAGTAGGACTAGAGAAGGCGATTCTCAGAGACACCAGTGAGACAGCAGTGTGCCAGGTTTCTCGCTCACAATGAACAAGTATGAACTTCCTGAGTTGACATCTTCGCCACCCCACCCCCAGCTCCTCATTCAAGCAGTATGAGTTTCAGTTCCTTTCAAGTTTCTTGGAGATGGTCTACAGCAGAAGCACTGTGTCCTGGCAGGCAAGAGCAGGCAGGGAGGAGGACTCTGCTAAGGGGCAGTCACCTCGGCCCAGGACTTGCACCGTTCTGGGCTGACTGTGGCAGTGATGGAGTGAAGGGTCACCTCACTCTTATTTTTGCCTTTCAAGTCCAGCAATCTAAGGTACCTTCAGGGTAACCCTCACCAGGGATGGGTACTCAACACCCACTTGGGTAACTTGTTACCAACCATTGGTCACCCAATCATTCCAGTGCTTTTTCCTGAACATTCAGTCCCAATCTATTATTCATCTAGGCAGAGCCAGATGAGGGGGCAGAGGAGACCCGGCTGGAAGCATGAGATCAAGATAGCCCTCGGCAAAACTGTGGAGACGAAATAGCTTGTTTTCAATGACCTCTGCTCTTTCCACTTTCTTTCCCCTTTTTCAAAAATAATTTTCTCCCTGGGGCCTAAGGCTCCCAAGCTTTTCTGAGTAAAGAAGATACCTCATTCACACTAAAATGCTGGGTGCTTTCTGCATATTCAGAGTACTATGCAGTTTTTTAACAGGAGGTCTCTTTTTCATGCTGCTGATATTATCCAAAAATAATGGCTAGAGAATGGTAGCATAACCAGTAGCAATGGGGGAGCTATTTTGGGCCTTCTAAGCACCCTTCAAATCATTCCAAGGAGCCCATGTACTGCCTACATGAATCTGAAACTGGTCAGCAAAGCCTCAATATCTGCACTTGGAGCTGCTACTCTTTCTAGCAATCCTAAGTCCCAGAAAGCTCTCGTGAGGAATGAGGAGAAATTTGAAAAGAGTATATTCAAAAGATCACTGGATTAAACACAGTCCACTCCACCACTCGATCTGTTTAATATGTTGATTACTTTATCTCTTAGGGCCCCAGTTTCTTCATTTAAAAAATGAAGGGTGGTCTGCCTGGTTGATCATGAGGATATTTCAGCTCTGAATTGCTGAGATTTTTATATCCAGAACTATTATGATAGAAGCACTCAAAGAGCTAGAAAAGTGGCATAAAATTTTAAAGTTAATAACTTGTAGTGTTTACTATGTGCTATTCTAAGTACTTAACCTGAATTAACACATTGATCTCCATAATAACCTCTGAAGTTGTTGCTCTTACTCTCCCACTTTACAGATGAGGAAACTGAGACGTAGATCGCTTAGCTAGGGAATTGTAAAACAAGAACTTGACCATAAACAGTGTAACCGTTCATGTTTTGAACCACTACGTTATGTTATTCTCAAACTAGGGAAACAATATATACCATAGAGGAATGAGGTCAGCTGGGTGGGGCTGGGGGCAAGAAGAAAGAGGGCTAAGGATGCTGACAAGGAGGGCTGATTCTGTTACCCTAACAGAGGTTCACAGGCTGTGATGGGAGCTCATGGCAAGAGAATCAGACCCGACCTGTCTGAGTGCATGGAATGAGTTCCCTTGCTGACAAGTGAAGGCTCTGAAAGCCTGAGGACATCGCTCAGCAGAACTGACAAGTGGAGGGAGGTTTCTCATGGCCTTCTGTGTGGCTTGTGCCGTCCTGCACCCAGATCAGCTTCTCCAAGCCAGTCCTCTTTGGGCTAGCCGCGGCTGGGTCAGGATAATTTCGGAATCCAACGACTTGAGAGTTGATCTGAATTCCTTTCCCTTGAAACTCCCCAGGCCTGACCACACATAGACAGATAGATCTCCAAAAGATCATCCAAGAAAGAAACTCTCCCCTTTCTGGAATTCTGATGGCAAATAAGCAAAGATACATGCATGGTTGTCACTATCTAAGAGAGACATAGACAGATAGAGACAGACAGACAGAGAACTGACTCTCAAATGGCATGGAAGCTTATTTAAAACTTTCGGTTTAAATAAATGTAGATTCTATTCTGGTGTTTGGGAGTCTCTGTTAGTATCTTAAAATCAGTGTTTTAGCTCCACCTAACTTTTACAGTTTTTTTTTTCCTAGTTACAGTCTGGCATAAAAGTGTCAGTTTGTTATGTGGGTGGGTAATGGTATGCTTTTAATTAAGGAGGTAGAGACTAAATTAAACCACATCAAGTGGCTAGTGTTTCTTTAATTTCAGATTGTGGTCCTTTACCCTAAGCATAAAGAGTTGGGATAGATCATGATTCGTCTTTAATGGTTATGGCTGAAAAACTCCATCTCGTGACCAGCCTCATAATTGATTAAACACAACTGTGGACTCCCATGATCAGGAAGTGCAATTTTGCTGGTGTCGCTTCAAGTCTAAAATACCTCCAGGGTAATTACAGGCTCAGAGTCAACGCAGAAGGCTTTGAAGTAGAGAAAGAAAAGATTAGGCCATCCAGAGGATCTGTGCCTGTTCATTTGTCCTTCATGGCAAAATCTTTAAAGCCTTTGGGGAAAGATGCCTCTGTCTGGGGCTGGGGGTGGTCCAGGGGCCTGGGAGTCCTGGTCTGGCTGCAGATGTGCAGGGATGACTGTGTCCCAGGTCACAGCAAGCTTCAGGGGTCACAGAGGCATCCCTTAAGAAGGGCTGCCTTTCCTGCTTGCTCCTAATGAAAGTTTCATGCAGCTCTGATTCTCTTTGCCTTGGGTTTGGTATGCCTGATGGGCCGCAACTTACATTGTCCACTCGAGGCATGGAGAAGCGCGCTCTGTCTGACCGGCTAAATTATTTACCTTGATGGCAATTAGCAAACACTACAAGCCACACTCTAAAGGCCACTTTGCAGTTCAAGCAGAGAGAATATAAACCTTATTCAGAAACAGAGAGAGTGGAAGACTCTTTTTTATTTTTTAATTAATAATAGGTTAGAAGTAAAAACCATTATTAGTGACAGTACATAATGGGAAAGCAAGACCTGCATTGTTAAGAGGACTATTTAAGGAAATGTTAATGAATTGAATTTGAAGGTCCTCATAGTCAACCTGGAGACAACTAATGATTTCGAAGTGGAAAAGTGAAGAGTTATTAAATGTTGTATATTTATTGCACTAATAATCAGATTGCCAGAGGCTGGGAGAGATGCAAATATTGGTCCACATCCTGTTTAACCATTAGCTGTGGAAATGCAAGAGACTCACTGGGGGGAAGTTAGCGAATACAAGCATTTGCCAATGCCACTGTGATGAATAGCTTGTGGATTAGCACCATAACTACTCCAATCCCATGAAAGCCCATTTCAGCAGAGGACAGAATCATAACTTAATTTTTTACTGGCACTTCGAGAGAGACAAAGACAATATTTCTGGTAGCTGCCATTTTTACATAGTCTGCTGTTTTGTTTTGTATTAGGAAAAAACAAAACGACCTTTCTAGTTGCCCAAGTTTTTTAGCTCTCCTAAGAAGAGGTAAAATCATCTCCTGTCCTGGCATGTAGGGAAGACCCCTTTCTAAGGCAGAGGCCCCTCTCAGGCAAAACTGCAAAGATCCTCTGGCACCTTTATTACAACTTTCCTCAAAGAATGACTCGCTTGACTTGGAGCAAACCTCACAGAATGAAAGAGTATGACCTCTAGAGACAGAGTCAGAATTCTGGATAAGCCACTCCTTCTCCGGACGAATCAGGAAAAGCCATTTATCTCTCTGGACGATAGTCACTTCATCTGCAAAATGAGGATCCTAATTCCTATCTTGCAGGACAAGGATCAGAGTTAAATTGTGCCAAATGCCTAATATGGGGGATTATTTCAGGGAACTTCCCTAGATTCAGACCCTAACATGAAGATTAGAAGATTCAGGTATTTGTGATTGGATAAGAAAGTCTTTCTGGGGCATATCTAGACAGGAATAGGAGAAGCAGGTTAAGAAAAAGAGGCCAGCCAGAAAAGCACTTTTTTTTAGGTGAAGTCTCACGGAGGATAGCTTCAGCTTGATCCCCAGGGCAACTCTAGAGTGTAAGTTAGGCCTCTGAGTTGCCAGAAGGTAAGAAATTGGGTGTTCATATTCCTGGGCTTTTTAGTCCTAGGAAAAGTTTCCTAGGACTAAAAACCTCCTCAAAGGAACATAAATTCCCAGAACTTTTCACTTCTTCAAATTACGGGCAAAGCAGGCTCTAGCAGTCTGAAGACAGTGCTCTAGAAGAAGAGTTGCAGTTCCTGGCTGTTGGAGGCAAAGAAACAAAAGGCCCAAAAGTAAATCACCTGGGTTAGCACAAAATGGCAGGGAGAAAGAAAGAGAGAAAGGAGAAAGAGAGAAAGAGAGAGAGAGAGAAAGAAAGAAAAAAGAAAGATAGAGAAAGGAACGAAAGAAAGAGAGGAGAGAGAAAGAGAGAGAGAAAGAAAGAAAAAAAGAAAGAGAGAGAAAAGAGGAGAGGAGAAGATTCCAAAGACATTTGGGCAGAGTATCACATTATCCACCAGAGTGTCTGATACAGCATAGCTATTGTTATAATTACCATCGAATTTATCAACTACCTTGAGGTTATCCAGCAACCTCTCTCCAGCAGTCTTTCAATTGAATGCAAAGAGATGGAGGAGAGATGCCCATCACCTTCTTCCCTGAGCTCACATTAGCAAGGACATGGTGAGCACTTGCTCTTCAGCAGGTGTTCTTCACCACACCGGGTCTTGTGGGGAAGACACACACAGGAAGTGTAGGCTCCATCCCAGTCCACAGAGATAAATTCCCCAATGAAAAGTCAAATAGCTACACAAAGTAGAATCTCATACTTTGGGGAAATAGAACAAAAGCAGGAAACAAAGCAGTTCCTGATTCTGCTGTCCTTAGGGAAGAAAAACGCCGTCAGTGGAGAAGGTATTGAACATGGGATTTGCAGAGAGAATAAATGGAGGCTCCAGGCGAGATGATCTATGGCCAGGTTTAGGGAGCAAGAGAGCGGAACAACAAACAGGCACTGGATGAAACATCCCTTTCTCTCCCAGGTCCCCCTCTAAATGTCACCTTTTTGCCATTAAGAACCTTAGATGAAGATGAAAATGTGAAGAAAAATTTGCCTTGGAGCCCATAATTTAGAGCTACCAACACTTAGAGGAGATCAACATTTTTCAACTGCAAGGATCTATCGAGATCATCTAATATAAGTCTCTTGCCTTATTAGTGAAGAAATTAAGGTATAGAGGTTAAACAAGCCACCACAAGCCATGGCAGAACTAAGATTAGAGCCCATGTCTTCTCGTCCCTAATTTAATATTGTTCCATGTTAAATCTGTAAATACAAAAAATACAAGTGCCCAAGAATGGCATCCTTCAACCCCATATATCAAGGGTCAGTAAACTGTGTCCCAAAGGCCAAATTCTGCTTGCTGCCCATTCTGGTAATAAAGTCTTATTGAAACATAATCATGTCCTTTTATTTATGTATTGTTTATGGCTATGTTCACACTACCATGGCAGAGTTGAGTAGTTGTGACAGAGACTGCACGGCCCACAAAATCTAAAATTACTATCTGAATATTTACAAAAAAGGCTTACTGACCCCAGCCATAGACCATTAGGAGGCCGGCACTATCAATGAAAAGATCCTTCACCTATCTGCGAAGGTAGGATTGGTAATTCAGTCAGGAGGCTGTTTAAATGCCTTGCTGAGTAAACCTGGGAATGAAAGGGAATGGAATTGGCTAGAAGCTCATGTCATAAACAAGTTTCTGCCCTGTTTTCCCAAGGTCAGCCCACTCTAGGGCAAAGAGGCCTCACATACTACATGGACAATTGGACTAGAATACCTTTCCATCCCATCTAAAACCATGACTCAGCAGTGAGACCCTCAAAACTGCCTTCCACTGCTGACATTCCACTTCCAACCAGGGGACCCTCCACCTCACATCCTTATGCTGTGTGTTCCCAGTCCTCTCCACAATGTTACCTAAACAAAGGTGTGCACGTTTCCCTTGCTTCAGCTCTGCCAGGATGATCTCTAATTTCACTTATGGAATAATTATATGTATTTAGCAATGACAGTCTATCAATCTAATTGTTCTAACAAGAAAAATCACGGATATTTGTTCTCTGTCTTCTCAGGTTGATTCTTGGACAAAGGGGCATGAATTTTGTCAAACCATATACTTAGAGTTTAAGGAACACATCACTAAGCATTCAGTCCACATAGAGACAGTCTAATGCTACATAGGAAAAGCTTTAGAAATGCTGTTACTTCTCTGACAGATAAATAGGATTCAAAGCACTGACAATGAGTTCATTAATATGGTACCTTTCAGTTGGTCAGCGGGATTGGCTCAGAAGCTGGGTAAAGCCAAACTATTTGCAGGTATCATTCTGGTTGTATTGCTATGTATCATTCTGGTTGTATTGCTACTAGGGAATATTTTACTTGTGCAAACCTGAGATAATTTTCTCCCCCACAGCAAGGGGCTTATTCTTTGGGAGCTTGAGAAGACATATCATCACCAGAATTAATAATATCATAATAACATATACAATATAATGAACATATATGGAACATGACAATATATTACATGATATCTAAATTTTAAAAATTAGGAGAAATAGACAGATGGTCTGAGGACCACTGTCTACGTCCAGCTGAAACCCAGCTTTGAAAGGAAACACAGCATTTCTCCATCAGTACCTCAAAAGATGAGGTAAAATTGCATCTGACAGCCTCAAGTGAGCCTCAGGTGCTACCTGCTCTCACACATTCAGCATCCCTCTAACAAGAAAGAACACGGTGGTGAGTAGGAAACTAACACTCTAAAGTGGAGAGGGTAAAAAAATGTCCTGCAATATCAGCTAGAAGGGCTCCTCGGAGACCCACACCTACAGCAGTGAGCAGGGGAACTAGCTCCACTCAGAAATACTGATAAACTGTGATGTGTACAGCTGCTCCTCTGTGGAGACAGGATTGAGGCCTGGAAGTCACTGATGCTTTTAGAAAACCTTGCCCAGGAGGAATCACTTCTTGAGAGTGTTGGTTACCTGGCTGAGGGGTAGAGGTAGTAGTTGCATGGGTAAATATGGCCGGTGTCCCCAAATCGCAGGAATGCCCAAATGCCCATGTTGTTCAAGTGTACACATATCTGCATACCACATTTAGGTCACTTGAATAAGGACAGCCTTAAAGATAATGGAAATGAACTTTTAATAAGCCTAGCATCATTTGCACATGCAGCTTCTGCTCTGTTCCTTCCTGAGAGGTGTCCTGGGAAGCTGAGCACCTCCTGTGTGGATGCTGCCGGAACAAGAAGAGTCTGGAACTATACATTAGGACTATCTGTCAGATCCTTTAGCAAATTATTGGGAAAGACCCCAACATACCAATTTTTTTCTTTTGACAGTATATTTGACTTTTGGAATGCATCAAAAAATTGCTCAGAACCAGGCCTAGCAAACAAGGTGAGTAACTGAGTTGGGGAATATCATATAAGATTGAAAATGAGATTCAGCTAGGAAGTCGTGAGTCCACTTTCCTTTACAGAAATCCTGGTTCTGAGTTCAGGAGAAAAAGACAAATCCTCCACCACACTTTGAGCAATGGCCTCCTGGGCACAAGTGCATAATATTGAAAGATACACTGAGATGTCACTTGGCCTGAGAAAATATTAATCCCATGACTTTTCAGTGCCACTAGGTATGTGAGAAGAGGACACACAGATGGAGTTTCAAACAACATAGCCAGCTGTGCACGTCCACATACTTACAAGGCAAGGGAGGTCTGCAAATGCCATGCATATTTTTTTAGGGGTCATCAAACTACTGCCTGGGGGCCAAATCCATCTCACCAGTCTACTGCCTGTTTTTTTAAAGTTTTATTGGAGCAGAGCCATGCCCATTTGTTTATGTATTGTCTATGTTGTGTTCACCCTACAATGGCAACATTGAGTAGTTGCCACAGAGAACCCATAGCCATCAAAGAATAAAACATTTACTATTTGACTCTTTACAGGAAAAGTTTACCAACCTCAGTCCTTTGTGATTAAGTCTGTTTTAGAGGCTAGGGAACATGTGGTGAATTGTCTTTTTCTTTTTTTTTTTTTTTTTTTCCTAAATTTTCCTCAATGACATTCGACCTTTTTATCTCCATGGAAGGTGACCATAGAATTTCACATAGACTGGTATTCAGCTCCCAGGGCTGCTGAAGCAAATTTTTGCAAACTGTGTGTTTTACAACCTCTCACATTCTGGAGGCTAGCAGTACAAAATCAAGATACTGGTATGGCCTTGCTAGCTCTAATGGCTCTAGAGGAGTATCTATCCTTCCTTGCCGTTTTGGCCTCCGGTAACTACAAACAACCCTCAGCATTTCTTGGCTTATAGACCCATCACTCCAACCTCTGCCTCCACCCTCATGTGGCCTTTTCCCTGTGTGTCTGTGTCTCTGTGTCCAAAGTTCCCTTTTCCTACAAGGACACCAGTCATATTCTACTTAGGGCCCACTATAATTCTGTATGGCCTCATCTTAACTTGATTACATTTGCAAAGACCCTATTTCCAGTCACATTCACAAGTTCTTGGGGAAACACTATTCAACCCAGAACAACTTCGTACTTGATACTCAATAAATGTTATTTCTTTGCCCTTCATGATATATTCTGACCAATTTCCAAGCCAGTTGACCTCTTTCCCTCCACAACAGTCATAAGGAGTTTGTTGTTCCACCTTTCTGTACCCCCATGTCTGCTGTCCTCTACTTAGAAATATCTTCCCTCTTCTCAATCAGAGGGATGACTTCAATCAATCAATCAGATGACTGTTTTGGAGTTCCTCCTGAAAACGCACATCAGGCCAGCCCATTCATGGCACCTTATTTCCTAAATCTTCACAGCAATGGGACTTCACACACCACATGGACAATTGGGCTAGAATACCTTCCTCTGATTTGATTTGTGGGCAAGGCACAAACATTTAGTGCATTCTTGATATGAACAAAACCACTGTCTAGCAAAGAGCACCAAAGCTGAGCCATTCTCCACTGCTCTCTTCCCCCTGTGCTTCAGTGGTCATCCTTATGTATTTTGCCATTTTATTTTTTATTTTATTTATTTATTTAGAGATGAAGTCTTGCTCTGTGACCAGGCTGCAGTGCAGTGATGCTATCTTGGCTCACTGCAACCTCCGCTTCCTGGGTTCAAGCAATTCTCCTGCCTCAGCCTCCTGAGTAGCTGGGACTACAGGTACACACCACCATGCCCAGGTAATTTTTGTATTTTTAGTAGAGATGCGGTTTCACCATGTTGGCCAGGATAGTCTTGATCTCCTAACTTCGTGATCCACATGCCTCGGCCTCCCAAAGTGCTGGGATTACAGGCATGAGCCACTGCAACTGGCCTATTTTGCCATTTTAAATAGTACTTGCTTTTATCTAGCCACAAATGTTAATGGAAATCTCTACCTCCCAACAGCCAGTATCAATAATGGATGGGTTGTGAGGTAAAATGCAAGACTCTCCCTTAAGTTTGAATTTCAGATAAACAATGGATAATTTTTTAATGTAAGTATGCCCCATGCAATATTTGGATATATTTATACTTAAAAAATTATTTGTTGCTTATCTGAAACTCAAAACTATCTGGGCATTCTGTATTTTTATTTGCTAAATTTGCAACCCTAAATAATGATCCATTGACTTCTTAGGGGTGCAAAGGACTTTACTCACTGCACTACATAATATTTACCTCCCTTATCCTGCTGTCAGTACCTTTGAAATGTCAGCTTTTAAGGCCAGTTGTTAGCAACTAACACTTTGCAAATTTGTTTATTTTTTCCTTCTGTATCTGAGGAGAATTCTCTAAGAATTCTGGCAGTATAGTCTATACATATTGCTAGTACTAGCATACTGCCAACACTCAGCCATGTGGCTTTAAGAAAGTCACTTAACCTGTCCCTCTCAGCCTCAGTCTCCTCCTCTGTAAAACAGGGATAATTAGGGTCCCTATGAGGATTAAAGTAAATAGTCCTTGTAAAATCAAAGTACTTTGCATATAGCAATCACCTAATGTATTTCCATAGCTTATAACTATCATTACCCATTGGGACATATGGCATGAATGGTGGGGAGTGTATCTGTCCTGGACCTCAGATTCTGAGCATCAAATGTAGGCTTTTGGTATGCTCTCCAGATGAAATCATACCATTATAGCTGGCCTCACCAAGATACCCTGACAAGGCTGAAAACAGATGCTCACTGTGTAGCTTTAAACCTGTGTGCCCCTACACTCTATGAATATTACATTTATAAATCCTTTCCTGACAGAAACAAAAGAATGAGAAAAAATATAAATCCTTTGGTTAGCAAGTGAGTAGCATATATCCATTGCATCACAGTTTCACAGCGCTATTTTGAGCCTTTCTTATTTTTTAAAATACTGAGAACATAAAAAATACAGATAATCCAGGGCCTGTGCTGACCACTGATGACAAATCCATGAATTCGCCGCCAAGGGTGATGAGCAGGGAGCCTCTCCAGCCCGGAGCTTCCAGCCAGTGCACATATAGGTGTGCCTCAGATACGTCACAGGTGAGGCCTCAGGAAGACTAGATGGCATCAGAGTCCAAGACCAGTGCCTCAGCCATAAACAGCTCATCCATCTCCTGCAAAGTGCCTCACAAATATTATCATTTTATAATTGTGCTGTGACATGAAAAATGTTGGGAAGCACTGTTCTAGATTCTAGGGGAAGCTCACAGCTTTGCCACCTTGACCCCCAAAATCCACCCTTGAGGAGGAAGAGGAGCTCTGAAAGGGATCAATGACAAGTTGAGTCCTTAGCGACACACAGTTATGGGGCCTTCTATTAAGGGTGGAGCCTTTAATGAATGGGAGAAGGCAAATAAATGGGAGAAAGTAAAGAGAAAATAAATAAAACCAAACTGGAGAAAACTCTTCTTGGAGTGTTTCTCTTTTGCCTTCCTTGCTGGGTAACTTCTGCTTTGTCTTTTGGGAGAAGCTTGTTTCTCCAACATATCTATTTCTTCCCATAATGGCGAGTGAGGTAAGATACAGACAGCCCAGGCCCAGGAGGTGTGTGGGCACTGTGGGTTGTGGACATTTACTGTCTCTGAGACAATGGTCAGGCATGTTAATATCATGCTGTCAGGTGCAGTGAGAAAAGCAGAGGTTTAGAATTTGAACAATCCTTAGGATGAAACCCAACATAAAAAGTGGTTTAGTAACTTGGGCAAGTCATTTTCTCACATGTGAAGTGGAAATCATAACATCTTCCTCACTGGGATGTTGGAGGGATTTAAGGAGTCAAAGCACAGAAGAAAAAGCTGGCATCATCCTGCCTGACATACAGAGGAGCTTAATAAGTATTAGTTTCCTGCCATATTTCCCCCAGTTTCCCCATTTTTCCTGAAGAATCCTAAAGAAATACATTTCCACAGACACACTGTCTAGGGAGGCACCTTGCGCCCTGGCTCCACCGTCCAATTAGGTTTCCTATGCAGCCACCTCAGTGCCCACTCCCTCACCCCAGCCTGACTCTCCTGGGTTTCTAATGACTACATCCTCACCATGCTATGAAGGTTCCCAGCTATATTAGCCATTCAGTCATTAGTACTTGAAGTCTGCTTTTAACAATTCCAGTTGTTAAAGGGAAACTTTTTCCATCTTTTAAAATATTTTTTTAAGATATTTCAACAAAATAGGACCCTTTTGAATGAGGTTCCTCATGCTCTCATAATACTTTCTGGGCTTGAGTCATCCAGTAATTATATCGCCCATGCCCCAAGCCAAGCCAGTCTCCCAAGACCACAGGCCCAATCAGGCCTCTCTCCTCCTCAGACACTCTGCGGCTCTCCAAGTCCCTTGGCCTGCCAATCAATGGCCTCCATGATTCTGCTCAAGCAAATCTTGCAGCTATAGCCACTCTTGCGTCAGCATTCCAACTTCAGCTAAAATGGAAATGAATGCGGCACACGACCCTCACTTTCTTCTGTCATTCCGTGCCTGGAATGCCCTTCCTCATTTCTACAAGCACAACACCCCCTGAAAAATACGCTTTCCCCAGCTACTCATGTTGATATACTGCCTTCTCTGAACTCCCAGAGCAATTAATTATCTGCCTTGAATGATAGTTATTTAAATAATAATAATAACAACAACCATCTGAACCACTTAGTGAGCCCTCACACACCCACTGTCTCCTTGTATTTATATCTATGTGACGTATCAACTAGATTATTTCTTATTTCTCTCTATGCTCTCCAGGGCATCTAACTCACTGCTTTGCCCACAGAATCATGCACAATAAAAATTAAAAGAAGAAATGAATGAAGTGTTGGGGAAGACAGGTTGATGACTTTGACTTCAAGGTTTCTCTTACCCTCTTTAAAAGATACTGATCTGATGTTTTTAATGCTACGCATTTGTTCCACACATATTTCATGTTTTCATACTATGTGTAAATTAAGTGCCTTGATAGTGTAATTAATGAAGGGCCACAGAAATGTCCTTTTCATCAAGTAAAGGGACTTGAGACATGATCGTAAATATACATTGATGGCACAGCCTCAGATGGATGACCTGAGGCAAGAGACAAAAATAAATGTTCCAGAAGTTTAAAAGAGGTGCAAATCTTCTAGTTATGAGAGCTACACCCAGACCAGCTGGGCCAGAGTCCACAGGAGCCAATGAGATTCAAGGATCAGCGAGTCCATATCAATAGATGCTGTCGAAGTTATGAATCTTTGAATGATACATTTAGAGATTACAGGTCCAGAACACAGGGGAAAGAGGGTCTTTAATATAACTCAGTGGCTATAGGCCTTGGTTTCCACATCTATAAAATGGAAATCAAATTAGTTCCTTCATAGGGTTGATATGAGATTGAAATGAAATGATACTTGTCAAAAGTCTTCTGTTATCTCAGGGACACTGCATATGCCCAGAATGGTAGCTAGCATATTTATTATTGCAGTATTTCCTCAACTTTAAGATGCCATGAGTTGGAAGGCACATATTTGATTTAAAAACATCTTTTAAAGGGAGTAAAAGGAGGAAAAAAATATGTTAAATCTACACATAGACTATAAGAAGGATGCTGGTTACAGATATCTTCAACTGCTAAAAAGATATTTCCTAGAACTGAGGAAATATGGTAGGTAGTAAATAGTATGCCTCAAGAATCTGTTGATTCTGTTTAATTTCTTTGAAGTTTAAATGCAGACCAAGTCTTTATAAGTCAGAGACCCCAGTATATTCGTGTCTGCCAAGGAAAGGTCCTGTAGCTCAGACCCCAAAGGATGGAGCAAGGACCCTGAGTGCACACACACGCGGATACCAGATATGGAAACCCAGGAACAAATCACCCTTCACAGTCAACTTGCTCATTGTCTGAGCAGAATCGTGTTCTTTTAAAAATAAAACTGTGAGTGGGAGTGCTTGTGTTCTGGAATAGAGTCTTTTTTTCTTCCCTTCATCCCATGTTCCTTGGCTACATGCTATTATGTGATATTCAGGACTGTCAAACCTTCTGGAGCCATAAGCATTTTTCAGACAACCAATCTCAATATGCATTATCAAAATTAGATCTTTCTGTGCAGATGACAATTATGTATTATACAGTTACACGCTTATGAGTCTGTGACACCGTATTGTTAGACTTGGGGTATTGACTTTTAACAATATGTTACCTTATTGTATTTGTTGTCACATTATGCTTGGATTGCAGCATTTGTCTCGTGGCCCCACTCATGCTGCAATTAGTTCCTCAGTAAGTGTCAAACAGCACTGGGAGAAAGAGTGGGTGAAAGGTAACTTGGAGATGATTTTCTTTTACAACTGTCATTTATAAAAGAACTTCAACCGTTCCAGAAAAATACAAGTTGTATTCTCATCAATAAAATTGCCTCCAATAGAATGGCAACTCCAGTTGGGAGATTGAATATTCCAAAGGTCTTGGATACCACCCCATGGTCACAAAAGAACAGGTTGCAGGGCAGGGAGGGAGAGAAGGAACAGGATATAAGAAATCCCCGTATTCATTTTTATAAACACAAGCTCAATGCAGTTTAAACTCATAAACATACTAAAAGGAGCTAGAGGTAGCCTGTTACTTTGTCATGTATTTTTATAGGCCTATCTGAATGGTTTCAGATTTGACATAGTAACTGCCTGTTACTAGAAATAAACTGTAAGTCAATTCCATGCTGCCATAATTCACTGCCCAGGGTTGTTCAAAAAGATTTACTGATGCCCGTGATGGACAGCAAACCCTGTGATGTTTTTATTTTCACTTGGTGTTTTGCGGTGCCTCTAGCCTGCTGACCTCTAGAGACCCAGAAGGAGCAGACCTTCCCAAGGTGTCCCTGTTCTGCCAAGTCAGTAAGAGACTCGTTGTTGCAAGAAAGCAAATGAGACATTCTTTCCATGTCTCTAGGTCTGTCTGCCTTCCTCTTTATTTTGAGAGGTTGACAATCATCATTCCCATAAAAGTGACCTCTTTCCGAATAAATGGAACCAAGGTTACACATACCACCCAGCAGGAGGTAGGTGCCTGGAAAGTAGCAATACCTCATCTCTTTGGCTGGCATTTTCTTTTGGCTCAAGGCTTTGGCTACATCTCTACCATGTCACGCACCCAGATGGAAAGTGAAAAATCCATTCAGCCATCTGGCTGTTTCTGTCTACACAATACCATGCATCTGGAGCCATCTGGGAGATGGACTGAATTTTTTCACTTTCTGCCTGGTTGTTTGGTGTGGTGTAGATGCAGTCTTTTAACCCCCTACCCCATTTGAGAGGTCAAAAAAAAAAATTAGAAGACTCCAGGATAACGAAGCCTATTGCACCATTCTGGAAAATAAATGGAAACTTTGTGAATTATAGTGTAATATAAACTATAGGAAATAATAAGGGTAAGACTATTGTTTATCAAGTAAAACAAATACAAGAACTGAATCAAGTAATTATTTGTCAACTTTGTTTGTCCCTGACAGCTAACACAATATTCTCAAAAGCATATTATTACAATTCTTTCCTGGAGTTGGACATTAGTCTAAAAGACACCTCAAATTGACTCCTGTGCTTGGAATTATGGTTGAACTAAAAAATGCGTTACTACCATTTGACCCAGCAATCCCATTACTGGGTATCCCAAAGATTTATAAATTATTCTACTGTGGACACATTCACATATATGTTTATTGCAGCACTATTCACAATAGCAAAGACTTGGAACCAACCCAAATGCCCATCAATGAGAGACTGGATAAACAAAATGTGGCACATATTCACCACAGAATACTATGGAGCCATAAAAAGGGATGAGTTCATTATCCTTTGCAGGGACATGGATGAAGCTGGAAACCATCACTCTCAGCAAACTAACACAGAACAAAAAAAATCAAACACCACATGTTCTCACTGGTAAGTGGGAATTGAACAATGAGAACACATGGACACAGGGAGGGGAACATCATACACCGGAGTCTGTAGTGGGGTGGGGGCTAGGGGAGGGATAGCATTAGGAGAAATACCTAATGTAGATGATGGGCTGATGGATGCAGCAAACCACCATGGCACGTATATAACTATGTAACAAACTTGCACATTCTGCACATGTAGCCCAGAACTTAAATTAAAAATAAAAAGCATGACTTCTAAGCCCTAATTAGTGTCTCCAGAAAGAGACTCTCTGTTCCTCAGAGTGCATTCTAAAACAAATAATAGAGAAATTTATGAAACGACTTCCCAAGAATCATGTTCAACTTAACAAAATTTCCATTCAAATTCTAGAAACTCAGTATATTAGCAACATTAAGAGCTTAATAGTATGAGGTGGAGGGGTGGGTATAAGGTAAGTATAAACTGTGGGAAAGTGTAAATAGTGATTGTGCAAATGAGGACTTCCCTGTTATTGTAATTAAACCTCTTGGGATTCTGGGGTACTTTCTCTTCCCCTAGCTCCTTTCTGAAGCTTATCTCTGGCAGAGTCTGGCAGCTTTCCCTTAACTTCAGTCTCAGCAGACAGCAATGCTCAACTCAGTTTCTGGAATTTTCATTCCACATACTATTGGGCAAAATATAAAAATAATTTGATAATAGAAATAGATATGTAAAAATCATGATTAAAACATCTGACCAAGGGAAACGGGATAGACAATGGGCTAGGTCAGCAGATACCCCAAGACTTGAGACCAACTTTGACCCTAAAGATAGCTTTAGCTTTGTCAGAGAAAGGATGGAGGGCATTTAGGGCCCAGAGGAAAAAGAAAAGTAAATTTATGAAAAGTGAGCTTAGGGGATAAAAACAAAGTCCTTGCTGCTTCTATTTCAGCATTATGAGCAAGAATCCCCCTGCACACATTTAAATGGCATGTTCACATTTTATGAATCAGACCCTTAGTTTTAATTGCTTCTTGTACTATGGGCCAATTAAGGATGGGTCTGGAGGGCAGGGATCATTCCCACAGCCTCTGAGGTTCTAAGAGGTGGGGCTTGCTTAGCCTGAGGCACCCATTCACACTTGTATTAAAAAAAAAAAAAAAAGAAAGAAAAGAAGAAGAAAGACCAAGTGCACCATTAAACACCTCTGATAGGAATGCCTACTTTATACGGGCTGAAAGCAAAAACTGGAGGCCAAAAGTTCCCCTTTGGCCCCATCGCTTGCTTTCAAATAAAATCAATTACAACGTTTCTCCTTGTCTGAGCCATGCAAAGCTAAATACCGATATATACAGACCCAGTAGTGTATCTTGAGAAACTGCCAAAAGGTTTGTAAGCCCTCTGAGATCTCCTGTCTTTTTATCTGCAATTGATCCCCTGCACCTTTATGCAACACTGGGGTTAAAGATTAAGAGGTTTAAAATATATATATACATATATATATGTGTGTGTGTGTGTGTGTAATACCAACTGCATAAGATCCACATATTAATGGATTCCTAGTTTCTGCAAAGCAGCTCCAATATTGTAAAGTACCAAAGTAAGTAGAAAACTAGAAACAAAAATAAAATCTGTTATTGAGCTACACATATTTTACATACTTTGACATATGTAGAGTATTTCTCCTGCTTTGTTTTCACATAAGAAAATTACAAGTTGTAAAATGTATACAAACAATATATTTTTCAGCTATTTCCAAAACTTTTAAAATGAGCTTTAGGTGTGATCACCAGATCACCTGAACCCCACATTTCAGAGCTGAACATGTCGAAATATTAATTTTGAAAAGCCAGTGGAAAGCAGTGAGAGGGTCAAGCTCAACAGCACATGCACCTAGCAATAGCAAAGAGTTTTCTCACTTATAGGTCACTGGTTCAAATCCCGCTCCAGTCAGCAGGACCCCAAAGTCATGACCATTTAGTTGCTCAGGGATCTGGTGAATTGAGTTGCTATGAAAAATCTGGTCACCAGCACAGCTGGACATCTCATCAGAGCAAACAGGTTGTTCAGAATTTACCCTATTCCTCCCAACTTTCTTTCCTTCCTCCACATTGTCCTAGCAATGGAGCCTTTACCAAGAAACCCCAAGTGCCTGGGCCTGGAGGCAGAAACCACACCCTCCCATTTCCCAAAATGTAGGCTGCCAAACTATACATTTTATATGTTGATACACACACACACACACACACACACACACACACACACACTCACTCTGTCTACTGTCTGTATTATATATTCACAGTCCACACACACGTACGCAGTGTCCAGTCACTATCTATAGTCCCAGGTGGTAAATCACCTTCCTCTCTATTAATCCAGCACCTTTTACTGACACCAGATTTGCTTGCAATTTTTTTCCCTCCAATATACACATCCACGCTACTCTGTAGATAACCAACTAATTGAACCATATAAAAAAATAATTTCCCAATTTATGATAAACATTACAATGAAGCTTCCTCATTTCCCTAATGAAGAAAGGAAGCATCGAGATAAAAGTAAAACAATTTATTAGGTTTTGTTCCTGCACCACTGAAATAATATAGTAAACCAGCTTGGCAGTTACTACAGGGACCCAGCGTGTGCTCATTAACTCTTTGCCAGGTACAAAGGTGTCCTAACAGCTCTGTTTTAATTCCATGATCCGGCCCATAATCCAGTGCTAAACAATAATTAGTATTGACTTGTTAAACAGTAGTTGAAGGCTTCCTTTAAGCACCTCGAATATGCTTTAAGTTTCATAGACGGAGAGTCAAAGGAAGCGGGAAGCATAGTTGAGAGAAGAGAGAGAGAAGCATGGAGGTATTTGTAATGTCTTTTAACTGTAGAGAAAGAACTGTTCTCCTGCCTGGTAACTTTGCGGGTATTAATGCATTGTTTCCAGACCCACACCGGCACTTTATTCACCCCATGCCTGCTCATTGTATGAGAAAGTCTTTCCTTCCCTAATAGCTTACCCCCACCCCACATTTCCTTTTACCTTGTTAGACTGACCAAATGTTGGACAATTTTCTCCCCTCTTCTAGTGCAGTTTAAATTCTTTCCTGAAAATGGCTCTTTTCATCCAATGCATCAAGGTTCATTTAAAATCAGCAATGAATGAAGACCTCTGGCACTGTGGATTTTCCATGGTTTTATTTATTGTTCAATTGTATATTTGAATACACAAGAGGAAACACTGACCACATTTGCTGGGGAAGTGATGAATGCACCCATACGGGCACAGGGAACAATGGGCTACAGCCCCATGGATGCATTTGCTAAAGGCAGAGATGCAAAGCTGGCTCACCAGCTCGCCTCACACGCTGCTCCCACTTTATCACCTGATTCTGCCATCTCTTCCTGGTGCACCACTAAAGGAAGAAAAAAAAGCACTAGGTGGGAGAGGTGTCTACATTTTATTGCCTCGTAGTATTTCCACTGGTTACATTCTCTCTGCACCTGAGTGGAGTCAGGGGTTTGGAATCCAGTTGTGCTGCTCCCCTGCTTGGATTGCTGGCCTTCTGTAACCAACTAGCATAGGAGTCATCCTTCTCAAGCAAATTGCAGTGTGCCAGATTTGCAAGCCTAAGCCAAAGCAAGTAGCGGCCCACTAAAGTGTTCCTCTATCTATGCATCCATTTGTCCATGCAGCCAATCAATCAAAAGCTTTTTGAGCATCTCCAAATGTGTTTCAGAGCAAAATAAGAAATAGTTCCTGCCTTCAAGCAGATTTGAAACCTGATCATGGAGAATAAACTGTGCAGGAAATCAAATAGCAGTTAAAGAGTGAAATTAATGAAGCATGAACAGTGAAAGCATAGAGGTTTAGAGAGAAGACATGTTAAAGAGAGTGAAGATGGTCAGATCATGCTTCTGGAAAATGTGGGCTTCTGCTAGGCCTTGAAGAAAGAGTATTATTCTAAAGAGAAGATGGGAGAAAGGGGACAGCTCAGGACACCAGAAGCAGCACAAAGACTCAAAGACTCAGAAGCCAGAATCAGATCTCTGTGTTTCCAGAACACAAGAAAAAATTAAGCACACTAGTAGAACACTTTAAATTTGCAAGGTACATCCATGTTCCTTTTTTTTTTTTTTCTTTTCCCACAAAATCTGTGGGATGGGAATGACAGGAAGATTCTAAGTAAAACAGCAATAGATGATGGGAAGCATGTATGAGGTCATTGTAATAACTCCTAAGAAAATGATAGGAGTTATCCTGGAGAGTTAAGAGCATTAAATGGATGAAAATGAAATATAAGATGAAGGAGGAACAGGCAGTAATTGTAGGAGATGAGAAAGTGGGAGAATGTAAGACTATTAACAAATTCCTCCAGTGGTGACAAGGAGAGGTGAACAGGGAGGAAGAGCAGGTTGAGGGAGAGCGGAAAGGATGTTTCTGCTTGTACTGAGGAAACTTCAGGGGACTATGGAAAACCCAAGTGGAAATGGCCAGGAGACAGCTACATGGAGACATCTGGTACTCAAGGTTGAAGGCAGACTGGAAACAGATTGAGGAATCATCAGTATAAATGCAGGGTCACAGGGATCCCCTATAAAAGGAGATACGGCCAAGCATTAAACCTGGGTCATTCCATTTAAGGGGTAGAAGAGAGACGAGAGCTCATTTAATTAAGACCCATTACATATAGAAGGCCCTTGTCAAAATGTAAGAATAACGTGTGCAGGTTCATGGATCATAGATTGAAAATGAAATTGAAAAAGATGGGATCTTAGAGTTACTTCAGTCCTGCCTTTCCATTTTCCCAAGGAGGAAACTGATAGGGGAAAATATTGGCTGCACCGTAATTTATTAATCCATTAGCATCTAACAATCTCCATGTTCAAGTAGAATTATTTTATTAACTATCTAGAAAACGTAGAGCATAGCCTGTGAGGCAGGAACGTAGGAGTTATACTTAATCCTATTATTGGAGTTATACTTCCAATAAGGAAGTGGCTAGGTAGGACTGGGAAGGGAGAAGTTCCAGATCATGGAATATTACTACCTAGGGAGGGCAGAGCTGGAAGGGGATGTCCTTGGAGAAGGGACAGATTCCTAGGGCATCCAGAAGACAGAATGGGGGAGGATGCCAGAGAAGGCATCATGAAAAGTGGAAGAGAGATACAGAAAAGGATTTCCTGTTGTGCCATGGTGAAAAGTCTGAAGGTGAAGTCTATATGCCCATTTAACCCTTGCAGTGGGAGGGGTATAATTAGTCTGACGGCCACTAGCTCTCACTTCCAGAGAGATTTGAACTACAGCATTCCACACCTACTCAGAGTTGTTAAAATTTTGCCAAGCTGAAAAGTTGCATTCAGTCATGTCAAGAGCTGGGATTTGACATCAAATATACCTAAAATGAGTAGTGTGACCCTGGGCCAATGGCGTAACCCCAGGCTCTTTGAGGGACCCCAGTAACCTCATGTATTAAATGTAAATAATCTACCAATCTAACTGGGTTATTGAAGAGATAAATAAAAATGAATGAAGAGGCCTGGCACAAAGTAGATTTTCAGTTCATATGAATTATCTTCCCAGGGAGGTTTCTTAAGGAGATATTCAACACACATACACACACACCCATATCTCTTTCTTATTTCCTAATAAATTGTTTCAAAATTCTAGATTTAAAACAAATTTCACTGCACAGAGAGAAAAAGCCTGCAACAGATCTTTGTTCCAGACCCTGAATGGAATATTATTTGGCAGAAGCTATTTGTGGCATAAATGGGGGATTCCACTGGATGCCACTAGTAATTGTAATGAAAGCAAACTGGGAGCTAGGTCAATAATAAATAAATAAATAAGTAAACGAATAAATAAATACTACCTAGTCACCCTGAAGAAGAAGGTCTAAAGATTAAATGTTCAGACCAACCTCCTTTTATATGGGTGCAATTTTTGTACCTGCAATTAGCTCCCTCAGCCTTCAATCTAAGAATCAGCTGGTTAATTGTGCATGTAAGTGGCTAATAGCTCCAACTGGGGGATAGTGCAGGCCTAGAGGGTCACACACCTTCCTCCACACATGTTCTGCTGTTACACATTACAGGCAGACATATACATGCACACATACAAAAAGGAGCAAAAATAAAAAGAAATATATGACTTATAATACTTCAAGAGAAACAGCACGGGACAATTTATAGTATATTCTCAAAAAAAGAGGAACCCTAAGAAATATCATCATCCTTCTGTCTCAGCTGTAGCGGTTGAGAATTATCTGCAAATGTGGGATCAAACTGAGCCCGTGATTAAAAAGGAGAGAAAATGATGATGTCAAGAATCCCATTCAAAGAGCCACTAGATTGCTCTATGGCCTGAAGAGTCACTCCCATAATCTCAGAAAGAATAATGGTGGCCTGGTTTGGGTTGAGGGTGGAGGTAGGGAGTGAGTAAAATAAATTGAAACAAATTTTTGTGGTCACAGTTGAGCAACCCACAAATGACAAAGCCATCTCTACTACTTTAAGCCAACCTGATGCGCCACACACCATGCACAGTTAGATTATCAGGCAAGCACTTGCCAGTGTTTTGAGACCATCCAGCACCACTCTGGAGTTACAACCTAGCAACCTGGTTCCTGGCTCCATGCTGCCCCTTGAGGGGTCTTTGTCCATCAGTTCTTTCTACTTTAAATGCACTATCCTTGGGTCATATACATGTCTGTATACGAAATTTCTCTTTGGAAATCCAGTTTGTGTGTGGTTCAAGCAGTGTTGCCAATAAACCTGTCCTATCTTGCATGATGGAAGAAAATAGACCACTGATCCCAGTCTTAGATATTTGAGTTATTTCAAATTAAAAATAATACTTTGATAAACCTCCTTATAGATTCATCTTTGCCCTTATGTCTGACTATTTCATTAAAATAAGATTCCAGAAGCAGAAATTGTTCAAGGCTTTAAGTTGCCTGAAAAGTATATCTGGTTGGGAAACCGGGGACCTAAAAGTCCAGCAGACTCAGCAGATTAGAATCAAAAGATCAAGGACTTCCCTGTATATCACATTCAATTTTTCTACATGCATCTGGTTTAATAATATGGAACCCGAGACCCTTTTCTTATAGGGGACAATGAATAATGGCCTCAGAGTCAGAATATGAAGCAGAGAGAATTGCTTTAAAGATAAGTAAGGAGGACAGGACAAAGTTGGCTATTACGAGGAAGTACTGATTAGTTGGTGCCTAATCTTGGGTAACTTGCTTAAGCCGTCTGAGACTCAATTTCCTTATCCATAAAGTGGGAATTATATTAATGCCTGTTGTATACATTCAATTCATCTTGAATAAACATGGATTGACCATCTACTATGTGCCAGGCAGATGATGAAAATAGTCAAAGGGGCACATAGAAAAATGCTTTGCTTATTTTTCTATTTGTCATATCAGTTTAATTTGTTTTTTAATTTATAGTTTAATGGACTCAAGGCCAACTGCCAATGATCCAAGAAAACTTCAGAGATGCTAAATGAGATTTCTAGGACAAAACTCTAGGGACATGTTTTATAGAATTGCTCATGTCACCTGAAGGACAACTTTAAGGCAAAGTCTGAGATTGGTCAAATTCACCTTGATGACTTTGCACATTTTATTTCTATAGTCCTTTTCCCCATTCTTTGTGCTTCCCCACCCCCAGCCTTCTGGACCCTTCATTATGAGCCCAGGCCCTCTTTATGGTGTCCCAACCTGGCTTGCCTTCCTTAAACAATTCCAAAGAAACTCTTTGTACCATCTACATGACTCTGTCATGTGTCTCACTCTCTTAGGGTCCTGATTGTTCAGTTTGCTAAATTCTGATGACATTCACCATGGTATTCATGACTAATAAATACCTACTTCCTTTCTCTGGACATTTGCGTTTGAAATAGAGATTCCTGAAGAGTCCCTGCTTTGAGGGAAATCATAGGTTGAATGGTGGCCATGCTAGGCAGAAAGTTTTTCCTGCACAAATCACTTCATACAAGTGACTGCCATATTTGTCTGTGCATAAAGTGGCGTAAAGCAGCTAGCTCTAGTTCCCTTGGGATGTCACTAAGGGGCAGGGTAAAGAGACAGCGGAATGCAGAGTTTGACACCTCACCTACCTGGAAAATGCACACTGATCTCACCTGTCAAGAGGAGATGCCCCAACCTGTCCAGTTCCCTGCTCAGTGCAGACCTGGCTTGGACCTAGGAAGCAAGTTGCCAGAGGCTGAATTTTCTCCCTTTAGTTCTTGAATTCAACCCTCTTTCCCACAAGCCATCACTGTGCCATCAGGGGTTTCTTGTTACAATTAAATTTTTCTCAGTTGCACACTGGGGTTCTAATCTGCATCACACCAGCAGTGGGAACATTTCTAAGAATCATTTCCCAAGACACTTTTAATATATTTCCAGTAAATTGTACCTCAACCTGTCCAGCTGGCTGGGTCATTTAATGGCAACACACCCACTGAGTCCTAAGGGCCCCTGGAGATTTACCTTGGTGCTTTGCTAACAAAATAAAAAAAAAAAGCTGCTCTCAGTGAGGGGATAAAGCTTTGCTAACGTGCAAGTGCTACGGGGAACACAATGAGAACTGCCCATCAGAGAAGGCCAAACTGCTAAGGCTCGTTATGGGAAAGACTGCACACAGGATTAGACAAAAGAGGTTTTGAAGAACTGCAGTGAAATTATACCAGCTTTGGGGGAAGTGGCATTCAAATAAGAAAAAAAAAAAAAATATATATATATATATATATATATATATATATTTAGGTGATTATTTAAAGCCCCAAAACAGACGATATAGTTTATCAAGGATTGTCAGCCAAATGCAGTGCTGCTCTCAGGGACTTAAAAGCACACAGCCAAATGTAAACAAAGTTTTCACAGGACAAGAGCCACTGAGCAATCTCCTTCAAATCTGCAAAGTCAGAAGGAAAATATGATTAATCACAACTCACTCCTAGCTGGCTAATCCAAATGACACCAATGAGAAAAAGTGAAAAGTGAGTAGGGAAATTTGGAGTAGGGGGAGGGGAGGGATGGTTCCCTCCTTTTCTTTCAAGAGCTGGTATGTGTGTTTGTGTTTGTGTCATTTGGATCCAAGCCCAAGAAATAAATGAGGTTTTTTGTTTTTGTGGGTTTTGGTTTTCATTTTTCATAATCCTGTTTATTTGACCTTTATTTTTCTGATAATGAAGGGAAAGAGAGAATGTGGTCGAGACACATTCCTCAAAAGTACAGGCGGTGAGACCAAAGACCTGGGAGGCCAGGAGCCAGAGCAGCCGAATGCACCCCACACAATGGTCCGGCCACTTCCAATTCACTCTCCAAGAAGTTTTTCTTTTCTTTTAAATTTTTTCTTTTTTAAAAAAATGCCTTCCCTCCAGTAATTTAAGGGAAATATAAATTAAAGAATTGGTGCTCTGTTATCATTTCCTACTGGGAAAGCTGCTGGCTTGGTCTAGCTTCCTTGTGTTTCTTTGGAAAGACAGAGAATTCCATTTAGTTCCACAAGTAATAGAAAAGTCCCTTTTGAGGGATGCAGCTGGCTCCACTCTCTTGCAAACTCATCATCGGTACATCACCCAAAGCTTTGATGTCTCCACACAGCAGGCCTCCTTGTGGCCATGGGCACCCTTTCAAGAGGGGCCCCAGAGGTCCCTGTTTGCTGACAAACTAAGGAGGGGGAGGTGGGGAATGACACCCAGCAACACGCCCACCTGCAGCTGCCACTCCCACCTCGTCTAATTCATAAAAGTTCCGAAATGGTGGCATCTTTGCCGCCGCTTTTCATCAATGCCATTTAAGTGAATTTAGAATAATAATTTTATTAAAATGTTTTAGATGCCATATCTCCAATCCATAAAATTTATTGTACCTTAATGCAGAATTATACTGGCGTTGAAACATATAAATCAATTTATAAGGTCTAATGACACACAAACGCTTAAAAACTAAAGGCGATGTAGTAAATTCAAATTACCATTACAAATGTAAGCTTTGTAGTCAGTGTTTGACCCGCTAAGGATTATATTTAACTCCCCTGAGAGTGGTTTATCATAAAACTTTATACTTTTATTACAGTGAATTATTAAGTCCTCCATGACATGAGTCATTCCTCGCACTGACTATGGCTTCTTTAATGACACTGTAATAGACATCTTGCTAATAGCAGCAGGCTTGCTACCTGTGCAGCAAGGAGAAGGGGTGGGAGGAGGAGGGAAAAGACAGTACAGGACTCATGCTGGGAGAGCAGATTTCCCAAAGGACTCACATTAGCAATCATACAAAGAAGTGTTGGAAGCCTAAAAACACATACCCCTCCATGTTCTGTCCTGGGTAAAACAATTATATACTGCCTAAAAGAAATCCAGTTTAGAAGTCAGACAGGGAGAAAGGAAAACAATCTCGATTTTCCTGAGCATTATTAATTCCACCAAAGCTTTAAATTCCTCTCCTTCTGCTATGCCATAGATAGGCTTCCTTTCCAATAAGCTCTCACTAATAACAGACCACCATCATCACATAATGCCCAGCGTCCCAGTGCTCATAAACGTGACTTCCCTGCGACACCCTTCTCCTCTTTATGTTGTGCCCACACAAGGGCAGAGCAGAAAACTCTTTCCAGAATCCATTTGAGCCCTCAGATTATCACAAGTGCAAAGTCTCCAGCCAAATCAAGGAAGGGTTTTAGATCATTCTCCATGCTTCAGAAGGCATTCCTGGTGAGCCAGATGTTACTGGGTATCATCTACTCCTTCCAAAAACTATCTGAGGCTCACGATGCTGGTGTCACACAACCATTCACACACAATGCCATTTCCACGTCCAAGACACCTGAATTTAGGAATCCCAATCCCCTAACCTAGGAGAAGGACAGTGCTCACAAAAGATGCTCCTGTGTTCTAGCCAGGCCCAGTTGTGTGAACCTGTAAACCCAGCTACTTGGGAGGCTGCGGTGGGAGGATCCCTTGAACCCAGGAGTTTGAATCTAGCTTGGGCAAGATAGCAAGACCTGCCTCTAGGGGAAAAAAAGAGATTTCTGTGTTGGTGAATAGACATTGGTTAAAACTAAGACTGGTGCATTTGACCAAAGAGAAGAAGAGAAAATGGATGCCTAGACTAGTTTTCTATGTATCTATATAGAAGAGTGACTTATTTATAGGAATTTCTCATGTATTCTGCTATTTAAAAAAAAAAAAAAACTACTCTCTGGTGATTGTCTCTATGCTCTCATTCCCATGGATATTTGGTCATTTCTAAGGCCATGATGCAATGGCTGTGAATTCCCCTTCTTGCCCAGTGGCTTGCCAGCTGCACTTGGGCATTCATTTACTAACACATTCTTCTTGTGACCACCAAGGTAAGACTTAAAGAACCAACACATATGGCTTCTAACTGGTTTATTCTGAACATTTAAGCTCAGAGATTTTTGTGAGTATGGGGTTACCAAGACATAGATTTGACTCAATGGGCTGAATAATTGAGGCAATTGACAACAAATTTTTCATAAATTGACTGATTGATTGACTAATTATAGGACTCTTATTGGTTGCTAAATATTTTTATAGGCACAGAAATATGAAATTTTTCTCTCTCTTACATACACACACACGTACACATACACACATTCCTTAACATGAATCCATTTTGAAAACTTTCACTAGAAAGTTAAACAAAATTAAACAAGCTTTTACATGAATTGCCCCAAACTTTTAAGCCATAAACAATTTTCACCCAAAAAGCTATAAACTTTTCCCAAGGCTAGCCACTCTATCTCCTTCTCAGATATTATTCCATGAGAAACTTACTGAATTCAACTTAATTTAGTAAGTATTTGTGGAGTGTCTATTTCATGCCTGGCCTACACCAGGGACCCAGGGTTGAACTTTGTAAGTAAGCACAGGGCCTTGCCTTCATAAAGGTGATAGTCTAGACTTTAGGGCAGAAGTCAGCAAACTACAGCCCATAGGCCAAATTCAGCCCACCACTTGTTTTGATAAAGTTTTATTGGAACACAGCTGCACCTATCAATGGCTGCTTTAAACCACAATGCTGAATAATTGTGCCAGGGAAATATGGCCTGCAAAACCTAAAATATTTACTATCTGGCCCATGACAGATGATGTTTGCTGACCTTTTATCTTGAGCAATTGTTCTGGGTCCTAGCTGAAACTTAAAATCATCTGGGGAGATTTTCTAAAGTACAATCAGAGCCCAAACTATCCTAAATCAATTAAGTTAGATATCTGGAGTAGAGAATCCTGGAATTTCTCTTTCAGGGGGAAAAAAATATGCCTTACACAGGTGCTTCTGATACTGAGCCAGGATGGAGAAGTAAACTAGATTAAACAGACTTCATAGGTACAATGGCAAAAGTGCTCATGAGTGTTAAACAGGCAGTGAGCCACTTTCCAAGAGAGCCACTGAATAATCCAGATGTCCTTAGCTTCTTCAGGAGAAGAGACAAATGCTCTCCGCTGCTCCTAGACGTTCTGCCTCAGTAGCATGAGTTGACACTAAGACACACGACTCCAGGGAGAACAACCAAAATCAGAATGTTTTCATGGAAAAGATAATCAAACATTTGTCTACCCATTTCTCCTCACCCTGGTAGCTAAGTATATCACACCCTGAGTGAGGTTTACTGTTATTTCAGTAGCTAAAACAGGTAAGCAGCCCTCCTCTACCTGTAGAGAGGACCTGTTCAAGTCAACAGACAAAATTATTCATCACCAGCACTTAATCTGAGGGGTCCTGAAAGACATCAGTGCCTGTCAAAATATCTGAAGATGGGCATCTCTGATCGTCTCTATGGTGGGACCTGGGACCACTCTGGAAGCCTTCATTTGGGCTTGATTTCTCTTGGGCACAGAGTATATTGTCCAGGTGGCGGTGGAATGGGTCAAATAGCAACTTAAATATGCTAGCGCTCTGCAAAGCGCTCCTGCAAACCAGCCTCATCTGAAAGAAATTCAGAGGTTTCACTGAACCTGGGAGGCCTTCAGAGACCTGGAGAGAACCTCATATTCAGGCAATCTTTATGGCCTAATTTAGTTTTATTAAACAATCCTGCATTAATCAATCACTAACTGTGGATCCAGAACTGCCAAGGCCCTGAGTAATACACAAATGCACATTCCAAAGCATTTACAGTCTCTACACACACAACACACACTCATAACACAAACACACACATTTCACACATGCACCCAAGAAATGCTTGCATAACAGCAAAAGCAACTACATGATTATGTATCATAGGGTGCAATTCACAGGTACAATCATTCTCCACCTAGAGGCTGAGGTTGTAGGCCTTCTGTGGAGAAGAGTGGACCTTGAAAACAGGACCACAGCCTGTTTGCAATGAAAAAGTTCTACAACCACAGGGGAACAGCAAGTGGCTTCAGAAGGACCTGATAGTACCTGTAAGGGAAGCAATACAGGAATTTGCAAGCAACATCTGACCAGTATAGAACCTGGGGATAGGAGAGATTTATGGACTAAGAAAACATCCCCTGGGAGACAAGAAGGCAGAGTTTCACACCAGATCAAAGAATAATTTTTCTTTTTTCTTTGACCCTCAACACCTTCTCAAATAAGTCTTTGGGAGCTCAGAAGAGTGTTGGGCGATCCGGAGACAACTCTAGAAAGGCTCTGCCATTTCATACTTTGAGTAGCATTTTCATACCTGTTATCTCACTGTGCCTTCTCAGAAACCCTATGAATAAAAAATTATTAATTGCCTCCATTACAAAAAATAGGTAGGTATAACTGACTTTCTAAGAGGTTAAGGGATTTTCCAAAGTCCTAAGTTAGCAAATACTCAAACTGGAATCTTATTCGAGTTTTTAAAGTTCAGGATCAGTGTGGGTTTTTGTTCTGTTCTGTTTTGTTTTTTTTTTTAACTACATGACAGTGCTGGGAGATGAAGTGAAGACCTGCTCTCAAGTCATAAAAAAATGCCAGCCTAAGCCAGGGTCCAACACAGGGCTTCCTCAGCCCTCAGGCCCCAGCTCGGAATAACAATGCCATCTAACCATCAGAATTTCAAAGACAAAAGCCACAGCATCTCTTTATGATCGCCGTGATAAATTAGGGTTCCGATCCTTTATATACGCACTCAAGGACTGGAAGATGTTAACAGAAATAAATGAAAAATCCGTATATCACCCCGAGGCAAATTTTAGTTTGTTTTGCACAATCAATTGATATTTCAGTATGCTGGCCTTTTTCTAAATCTTGGAAGAAAAAAAGAAAGGAGGAAGGGAAGAAAATAAATGGAAAAACTGACAATGAAAAGGCAAAGCCCACTTTTTGACACCCTAGCTCGGTCATGTTGAATGAAAGGGACACTAGCACATCTAAAAGGGCCATTTAACTGGATTCCTTAGGCTGGGTCTTGACAAGAAGCTTGAAGCAGGATTTTACTCTTTCTACTCATGGAACCTTGGCTGTGAAAACTGTCTGCCTGAGCCAAGTTTTTTGAGTTCAGAAGTCAGCTAGATTTCTGAGCTTATACCTCCAACAGCACAGCCGGCCCACACAAGCCCCTCACCCTGTTCTATAGACTAGAGCAAGGCCTCCAAATCACAGGTGAGGAAGGTCATCTTAGCAGGAGGAAGCTGGGTTGCAGTGGAATGTATCCCTGCTGAGAAAATCCAGTGTCTTTTAAAGTCAGGAGGCAAGTGCTGTGACTGAGGTTTCAAGTTAGGAATCCTGAGAAATGAGAATTGGGAGTCACTCAGCAGGGATGTCATTATACAAGCATCTGAAACCCACCCAATCCTTCAAGGGGCAGTAAAAATGCCACCTCCCCAGGTGCAATCTTTCTTCCTCATTACTACTCCTGCCACTTGTCTGCAGTTCTTGCTGTCCTGTGTTGGTCATACACTTAGGGACAGAGATGCAGGAAGGTGGGGGCTGTCATTTAAACTCTGTGTTTTCTATACCAGGGGTCAGTAAGTGACGGTCCCTGGGCCCACTGCTAAGAATGGTTTTTACCATTCTTATGTTTTTACGTTCCACAAGCTAAGAATGGTTTTTACAATGTTAAATGATGGAAAAGAATGAAAAAAAGAATAATATTTTATAACGAAGAAAATGATATGAAATTTGGTGTCCACAAATTTTAGTGGAACACAGATGTACCCATATATTTACCTATGGTGGTTTTCACACCGCAGCTCAGACTTGAGTAGCTGCAACAGAGAACGGTTGGCACACAAAGACTAAAGTATTTACCACCTGGCTTTTTGCAGAAGGAAACTGCTGATCCTTGGTCTACACTATAGAAAGAACTTAAGGAATGTTTGGCGTACGAGGGAAAGAAGGGAGTGTGAGCCAAGAAGGATGAGGAAACGAGGCATGGGAAGGGCAAGGGGAAAAATTGATGTAAGAATTAAAAGTAATAAAGAAAGGAAATAAAGACAGTTAAGGAATTCATTTAAGGAGTTGAAAGGGAGCGGAGGTCAGTCATTCGGGTTTTCATAAGTCATTGGATATAAGAATGGCTATTTATGTTTCCAGATTCAGAGGATCCCTTGTGAGTATTGACACCAAATTAGTGGCTGTCCAAGAAGACATACTAGGAAGCCAGTCAGGTGCCCAGCAGAAGCAGCTCAGAGCCAAGATCCCAGGACAGAGACAGTGTGAAGGGTTAGATTTCCGAAGGTCTAGACAGTGGTCCATATTTCAGCCTTTTCACCATTCTTTTCACCGTTTACTCCTTCTGTTCTCAGCCCATTATACCCCATTCCCGTGGAGCAGGAGAATCTCTTCTCGTTCTCTCGTTTATTTGACTTTCCAGGCTCATCACTTTACATTTTGCACATTCCCATTTGGACACCTTCTCAGCCACCTCTCACTCAACTTGTGTCATGGAGGTCAGGGATGCAGTGAGCCACAATCATCCCACTGAACTCCAGCCTGGGTGACAGAGTGAGACCCTGTCTCAAAAAATAATAATAATCTGTATTTTAACAAGCTCTCTAGGTGATAATTAAACTCATAAAATTTGAGAGCTGGTGCTCTGTCATACTACTATTTGATCTTTGCTTTATTTAACAATAAAGTCTGAATTTCATTGATCCAGACTCCTGATTTTATAAAAGACCACTAGGTTTTCAAAAGCCACCCAAAGAAGCACTAGGGTCACCTCACATACTTTCATGATAAAGAATAACTAACTGTGAAGAGATCATAGGTGCCATTCGGTACAGAGCATAGCATTTTAAATGTAATATATTATGTTTCCTGTTTTTTAGAAACTATTTGTAACAGCACTGCTGGCAGGTTCTCCCTGTTTCTCCATCTTGCCATTTGGGCAAACATAGCTAAGTTCCATCAGTGAATGCAAGTTCCAACCAATCTGCTCACCTTGTGGCTGCAAAAGGAAAACAGGATAAAGAACTGCATAATCAACCAGTACAGAAGTCATCTCATTGCATCTTGGAGGAAGGAGATGGGGTAAGAAACAAAGTTTATTCCTGGAATGAGCTTAAGGACACACAAATAGAGAGAGGAGAAGTGAATTGAACTTGGAGATTCAATTGGGCAGACACCTTTACAGATATGGTTGGAAACAGCCCCCACAACAGTCTGTTGATTAAGCCCAAACCAAAATCTCACTGGAAGGAAAGTAAAATGATGTGGTCGGAAAGAAAGGTTAGCCAAGGAAGAAACAAACTTGTCAGTCCAAAATTTACTTGCAGATCTTCTCCCCAGGAACTGTTAGGAGGAAAATCTATACACATTCAAGAGAAAGAATGCATTCAATATGCACTTGTCCTAATAATTTAATCTGCTTTTGTCCTAATAATTTAATCTGCTTTTTTTTTCTATTTGCCATATGTGTCACATCTTTGTAACACATAGATGTGTGCTTGACATGCTGAAATCACAGAGCACCTTCCCCAAATCATCTCAGGAAGAATTTGTGCCAACAGATAAAGTGGCAAAGACATTCCTGGATGGCTGCTTGTGTTGGAATTTGTTTTCACAACTAAAATAAGAACATCGTTAATTTGGCTTTTGAGCTGATATATAACTAAAATGATTAAAACAAAATTAAGAGTCAACATTATATTACAGAATCTTAGAAAATCAATTCACTTGGCATGTTTATGGGCAAGAAACAAAAACTCTTTCTGGACTCATTTGGGGAAAAGGAGGTTCTCAGCTTGCAATGCAACTTGGAAGCTAGACGAATTCTTGACATTTCCAAAAGGAAACTGAGTATGGTGTTTCTGCTTCATTGTCACACTCAAACAGCATCAACACATTTGTGGCAGAACGGGAAGTGTCACCATTTTCCATCTCTGACACAGAACAGGACACAGAACGCATTTCTTTTGCCTACTTTAGTCCCCAGACTTGTATTTCCTGGAAAAGAAAATAAAGGTATGTCCAGGTTCAGTAATGAAAAAAAGTCTAGTGACGTAAGTAATTTCTGACTCTTATCATTTTAAAGAAAAAAATAAAATAAAGAAGAAAAAGGAAAAGAGACGTCCCCTTATGCTTTTTATGGTAGGCAGAATAATGGGCCCCCCAAGATATTCACGTCTTAATCCCCAGGATATGTGAACACGTTATGTCGACACATGACACATGCCATATGACAAAGGGGAATTAAGTTTGAGGATGAAAGTAAAGTTGCTAATCAGCTGACTTGAAAATAGGGCCATTATTCCGAATTAACTAGGTGGGTCCAATGTAACCACAAGGATCTTTCAAAGTGGAAAAGAAAGATGTGAATAGAAAAGTGAGAACCAGATAGATGGCAGCATGAAAAGAACTGGAATCCAGTGTTTCCAGCTTTCAAAATGGAAGAAGGGATCATGAGCCAGGGAAGCTGGACAACCTTTAAAAGCTGGAAAAGGCAGGGAAACAGGTTCTCTATAAGAGCTTCCAAAAAGGAATGCATCCTGCTGACAACTTGATCCTAGCCCATGAGATTTTTCATGGACTTCTGGTCTATAGCACCATAGATAATAAAGTTGTGTTGTATGAAACCACTACATTTGTAGTAATTTGTGATAATGGCAATAAAAAACTAATATACCCCTCTCTCAAACACAGACTTTCCCTACTCCCTAAAAGTGATGACTCTACCTTCTAACACAATAGATTAATTTCACTTGTTTTTAACATTTGTTAAATGAAATAATACTGTATTATTGTGTCTGAATTTGTTTTTTTGTAACTGTATGTGTATATATATATATATTTACTTATTCTATCATTGATGGACAAATCTGTGACTATCATAAATAATAATGCTGTGAGCATACTTGTGCATATCTTTTGGTGTGATGTGTTCACATTTCTATTGATACATACTGGGGAGGGCGATGGATAGATAGTAGGGTAAGCACAACTTCAGTGTGTCATGCCTGTTTTTTTCCAAAATATTCTTACAGGTATTGATCGACTTATGACCTATGCAACTTATGACCATTCGACTTTACTACCACAATCACTAGCCACGACTGCACCGCGTCTGGCAGCGCAAACGTTGCCCAGCTGGGCGTACAATAGTGTGGACCAGCTTCCAGTAGCACTACCATCTCCACGTGCATACAGCCTACTCAACTTACGACCAAATGGTGTTATGACAGGTCTGTCGGACCCAATCGTGGTCGTAAGTCGAGCGCTAGCTGTAGAAGCAAGGTATAAATAAGCAGATCAACTATATAGTTGGCATGGTTAGTATCTTGCGTTTGTGGTGGTTGTTACAGATTTGCCATTCTGGTAGGAACTTCTCTGATTACTAAGAGCAGTCACATACTTTGACTTATGTTCATGGGTATTTGTGTTTTCTTTTTTGTGAAGGGCCTAACTCATTTGCCCACTTTTCTATTGGAATGTCTGTCCTTTTTATATTGATTTATAGAAGCTCTTAATATAGTCTGGTTATCAACCTTTTGTTGCTTACATGTATCGAAAATACCTTCTTCTACTCTGTGACTTACATTTTTAATCTCTTTATACTATGTTTGGATAAGCACAAGTTCTTAATTTTAATGTAACCAAATCTATCTGTCTTTTCCTAAATACTTAGTGTTTTTTGTATCTTGTTCCAGAAGTCTTTCCCCACCCAAAGTCATGAAGATATTCTATATGATCTCCTAGATATGTTATTGTTTTGACTTTCATATTTAGACCCACAATCCACATAAACCTGATTTTCAAGTATGTGTGATACAGAAGCCCAATTTCATTATGAGGATACACAATTGACACTGCACAGTCATTGAGAAAAGGCCCCATTTCCCCCATTGCTCCAAAGTGCTACTTTTAACAGAAATCAAATATCCATATAGCCATAGTTCTATTTCTTGACTCTTTTAGTCTAGGCACATTCCAATACCACACTATCTTAATAGCTGCAGCTTTATAGTATGGCTTGTTGTTTGATAGATTATGTCTTTCTACCTGCTTCTGCTTCAAGATTATCTTAGATATTCTTGGCCCCTTGTGTTTTGATATAAATATTGAAATCAACTTTCCCGTACTCACAAGACAATGTGCTCAAATCTTTGTTAAGATTGTATTTACTCTATAAATTTGTGAAGAACTAACATAAACTTTTATTTATTGAGATCATCTTTAATTTTCATCAATATTTTACAATGTTCTGTGTAGTGTACAAGTAAACATGTTTGTAACTTTTTTTCAGGCACTTAAAAATATCTGTTAGTGCATTAACGTTATATTGAATTGTCTTGCTAAATTCATTTTTTAATTCTAATAAAGTATATTTTTAAATTTTCTATGAACTTACTTACATTGCCTATAAATAATGAGAATATTATTTCTCCTTATAAACTTTGTACCTTGTATTTATGTATGTTGCTTTTTGTGCTGGAAGGAATCCAGTGCAATGTGGAATAGGAGTGACGATAGCCAGCCTTCTTGTCTCCTTCCCAATTTCAAAAGGAAAGCATTGATCATTACATAATTAAACATGATACTTTGTATTTTTCATAGATATTCCATATTACATTAAGAAAGTACATTCTGTTTATTTGTGCTAAGAATTTAATATGAATTGGTATTGAATTTTCTGCACCTTTGAAGAAAATTGTATGATTTCTCTAATAGTCTGTTAATGTGGTAAATTACATTGATACATCAAGAATTCATATTTTCACTTCAAGGGTAAATATTACACAAAACACTACACACAAAGTGATGTAATATCATTAAAGCAACTGCTAAAGTAATATAGCAAAATGAATACAGTAATAAGTCAACAATGGAGATAAATTTGAATCAGAAAAAGACTCATGTAATACAAAAAAAGAAAAAGGAAACAAAGAACAGATAAGACAAATGGAAAACAGATTTTCTTGGGCAGGTATAAACCCAACTATATCATAATCATATTAAATGTAAATGGTTTAATACCCCCAATTAAAAGGCAGAGATTGTCAGATTCAATAAGAAAGAAGACTCAACTATGAACTAATAAGAAACTCACTTCAAATATAAATAGGTTAAAAGAGAAAAGATAGAAAGAATATATTCTATGTTACCACTAATCAAAAGAAAGCGAGAATATCTACATTACTATAAGACAATAGAGATTTCAGAGCAAAAAATTTTACCACTGATGAAGAGGTGAATTCAACATGAGAACATAATAATCTTAAATATCTGTACATTTAATAATGGAACTTCAAAATATCAAAAGCAGAAACTTATAGAGGAAAAGAGAAACAGACAAAATACTATTATTTTCAAAAACATAAACCATTTTTGTCAATAATTGATAGAAAAAGTAGACAGAAAATCTGTAAGTATAAAGTAGAACAAACAACGCAATCAAGAAGTTTGATCTAATCAACATTTACAGAAGTTTCCTAACAACAGCAGAACACATGTTCTTTTCAAAAACACATGGAATGTCACTCAACAAACTAGAGAGAGAGGGGAAATACTTTAATATAGAATGGCTGTATATGAAAAACACAAACAACATTATACTTGATGGTAAAAGATTGAAATCTTTTCCTCTAAAATCAAGATCAAGAAAAAAAAAAAACAGCTTTCACCACTGCTAAACAACATAGTAGTAGAAATCTTAGTGTAATTAGACAATAATAATGATAATAATAATAGGCATTCAAATTGGAAAGAAGAAAGGAAAGTTACTTCTGTTCCTCAGACAATTTATCTTATATACAGAAAACTCTAAAGATTTCACACACAAAAATTGTTATAAATAAAAAACAAATTTTACAAGTTGCAGGATATAAAATCATCTCTCAAAATTTAGTTGACTTTCTATATACTTACAATATACAACCTAAAAGGAACGTCTTTAATAATTCCACTTACAATAGGATCAAAAAGAACAAAATATTTAAGAATAAATTTAACCAAAGATGCAAAAGAATTTTACACTAGAAACTACAAAATGTTGCTGAAAAATTGAAGACACAAATAAATGGAAAGACATCCTGTGTTCATGAATTAGAAGACTTACTATTTTTAAGAAGTCAATACTACCAAAAGTAATTTACAAATTTAATGCAATCCCTATCAAAATCCCATTGGCATTTTTCTGAAGAAATGTAAACCTAAACCACCCTAAAATTTATGTGGTATCTCAGTGACCTCAACTAGCCTAAATAATCTTGTAAAAGAAGGACAAAGTTGAGGTACCCCAATTTCTAATTTCAAAACCTAACCTGCAATAATCAGAATAGTGTGATATCGCCATAAAACAAACATATAGACCAATAGAACAGAACAGAGAACCCAGAAATAACCCTCGCAGATAACAGCCACCTGATTTTGACAAGGATGAAAAGACCATTATGAGAAAAAGACAGTCTTTTCGACTAATGATGCTGGGAAAACTGGATATCCACATGCAAAAGAATGAAGTTGGGCTTTCACTGTACGCCTTCTACAAAATTTAACTCAAAATGGATCAGACTTAAGCATAAGACCTAAAACTATAAAATGCTTACAAGAAAAATATAAGAAAAAAGTTTCATGACATTGGATTTGACACGGATTTCCTGCACATGACACCAAAAGCACAGGCAACAAGTGAAAATAGAAAAACTGGACTACAACAAAATTTAAAACTTCTGTGCATTAAAGGACACAATCAACAGAATAAAAAGGCAACATGTGAAATGGGAGAAAATATGTGCAAACCATATATCTAATAAGGAGATCACACGTCAAATACATAAAGAATTCTTTCAATGCAACAACACATTTGGGCAAAGGACTTGCATAAAATGGGCAAAGGACTTGCATAGACATTGTTTCAAACATGACAAACAAATGGGCAGAAAGTATATGAAAAGATGCTCAACATGTCTAATCATTAGGAAAACATTAAATCAAATCAAAGCCACAATGAGATATCATCTCATACTCATAAAGATAAATACTATTTTTTTAAAAGGCAGAAAAGAACAAGTATTGAAGAGGACATGAAGAAATTAAAATTGTTGCTGGTACAAATGTGAAATACACAGCTCCTATGGAAAGTAATATGATAGTTTATCAAAAATTAAAAATAGAATTTCCATACAGTTCAGAAATTCCACTTCTGTGTATATATATATATATATATAAAATTGAAATAAGGGTCTCAAAGAAGTATTTGTACACCCATGTTCATTTCACCACTATGCAAAATAGCTAGGAGGTAGAAACAACCTACGCACCCATCGAAAGGTAAATGGATAAACAAAATGTGTTATCTATTTATCTGTCTAAACATATATGCACATACAATGTGATATATGTGGAATATTATTTAATATATTCAATTATAATATATGGAATATTGTTTAATATAGTCAATTATAAAATATATGCAATATTATTCAGCTTTCAAAAAGGAAGGAAATTTTCACACATGCTATAAGATGGTTGAAAGGATGCTTGAGGACATTATGCTGAGAGAAATAAGCCATAATGAAAAGACAAATATTGCACGATTCTATTTATGTGAGGTATTTACAGTCACATTCATAAAAAACAGAAAGTAGAATAGTTGCTATCAGAAGCTGGGGTAGGTGGAGATGGAGAGCTGTTTAATGGGCATAAAGTTTGTTTTAGAAGTTGAAAAATTCAGAGATATGTTTCACAACCATGCAAATTTACTTAACATAATTAACCGTACACTTAGAAATGATTAAGACGGTAAATGTTATGTTTTTTGCCACAATAATAAAAAAAAGCAGCACAGGAACATTTACCAAAATAGACCACATTCTGAGCTATAAAACAAGGCTTAATAACATAAAATGACTCAAATGATTTGTGAGATCATGAGAACCTGAAAATTTCTTTGTGAAAAGTTTTAAATGACAGATTAAATGACCCTAGTTTTTTTTTTTAAATTTTTATTTCCTTAGAATTTGTTCATTTCATTGAAATTTCAAAATTTTAGGCATAAAATTTTCTCTATTATTGTCTTGATATTTCTTCATATCTTCATTTTGTCTTCTTGTTCATTCCTGATACGTACTTATCTGTCTTTTTCTTAGTCAGCCTGACTTGTGGTTGTGGTATCAGTCTTTCAGAGAACTAACTTTTGGCTTTATGAATTTCTTCACTGTATATTTGAATTCTATTTAATTAATTTTTCCTCTTATATTTATTATTTCTTTTCTCTTCCATTTTGGGGTTTAATTTGCTGATTTTTTTAAATGTCCTGATACAAATTATTACATGGTCATTTTCAACCTTTTTTTCTTTTCCTATATGATTTTATGACTGTGTATTTCTTTCTAATCATATCTTTACCTACATTTCTAAAGTTTTGGCATGTTATATTTTTCTTATTTTATTAAAAAATATTTTTAAATTTTTATTGTGATTTTTTAATATAACAATTAAAAGAAGTATATTACTTAATTCCAAGTACTTGGAGATTTTCAAACTCTCTATTTGCTTTTACTTCTAGCTTAATTTCAATGTGGTTTGAAAATAAATTCTGTATAATTTCAAGTTTTTGAGAATTTGTCTTTACTTGCTTTATGGGCCATTGTAACTATATGTGCAAAAATGGTTAAAATCATTAATTTTATATTATGTATATCATAGCACAGTAAAATGTGTGTTCTATCAGTTACTCAGAGATATATGTTAAATTCTCTTACTCTAAATATGAACTTCTCTATTTCTCCTTTGGATGGTTTTATATCTACTTGAAGCTCCTTGTAGATAGCTATAAATTTAGACGTGTACGTCTTCCAGTGAATTGACCTTTTTGTCATTATGTTAATGTCCATTTTCATCTCTAGTGACACTTTTTGTCTTAAAGTCTTCTTTCATATTAGCATAGCTATATCAGCTTTCTTTTGGTCAGTATTTTTCTCTCCTTTTCTTTTCAGCCTTTCTACATCCATACATTGATTTCGTATTTCTACAGGCAGCAAATAGTGGGGTTGGGTCTTGTTTTTAGTCTGACAGCTTAAATTTTTAATTTGCACATTTAACCTATATACATTTAGTGTAATTACTGATACATTTGAATAGCTCAATCATCTTCCTACTTACTCCTCTTACTCCTTCCTACACTGTTCTGGTTTTCTATACTTTTTATATCATTTTCTAGCCTTCTTTTGGACTGATTAAATGTAGTTATTCATTATATTCTTCTTCTATTATGTTATTATGGATCCTTTTATGTAAGTATGTATATTTTATTTAGGGCTACCTAGAGATAAAGATATACTTATCAAAGTCTGTCTAATGAAAATTAATACTTTCATTTTTCCTGTACGATTCAAGAACCTCAAGATGCTTTAATTTCATTAATTTTTTCAACTTATATGCTATTGTTACAGTGCATTTCAATTCTATATATGTACTCTTCCCACATGACATCATTATTATTTTGTATAGTTAAAAGTTTTATACAGTTAACACTGCTTTTACCTAATTCTCTTTCCTAGCCTGCTAGGCTTCCAATTATCCATATCTGGGAATATTTTCTCTATTCCTTTTTTTTTCTATTGATCCTTTTCTTCTTTTAAACTCAAGCTTTATTTTAAATATTTTATTCTCACCTATGTTGCTGCTTATTTAGTCTCTCTTCCGCTGTCTAGTCATTGTTAATCGACCCACTAGGTTCTTAATTTCCCTTTTGTTTTTCAGTTCTAAAATACTTATTTATTAGAGTGTTTAGTTTATCCTCCAAAATTCTCAATCTTTTATTCCCCTAAACATATTAAAATCTCATGATTATTTAAAAATTCATGACTAATAACTCCACTCACTGGATTCCCTCTGATCTAGTTATATTTTTATATTGCTTCTGTTAATTTTTAAACATTATCTTGTATTTTTATATGACTTTTTTGTTTGATACGGAACATTGCAAACAAAAAACTGATACAGTAATTTCAGAATTAGGAGGATAAAATTATCCTCCAGGAAGAATTTACATTTGCTTTTGAAAAATGGCCAGCACCACTAGCACTCCAGGTCACTCTCTTCCAACAGGAGATTAAGATAATTTGAAACTGGGGCTTCCATTTCCCTAAGTCAGTATAAAATCAGTTTCCTTTTACTCCAACTGAAAGCTTGTTATGTTACCAGACTTCTTAACCCTTCATAGTTGCTCAACTCCAATTTCCCCCTTAGCCATATGAGACTGTCAAGAGTCACACTCAGGCTCTCCTCTAAGTAACCTCTGCCAGGATGCCAGTAGATGTCTCTGGGGAATGCTGCTCCAAATGCTGGGCTGACCAATAATAGGATATCTAGGTATCATTCTTCTCCAGATCTTGGCCCTGGTAATTTACACGGTCTTGTTAGCTCTACTGTGTCTTTCAATAAATGTTTATCATATTTTTTTATTCTAACTTTTCTAGTTGTTCTGAGTAGGATAGTTGTCCAAATTATTCAGTCCTCCACTGAAGAAAACAAAACTTGCACAAAAGTTTTTAATTTATCAATAATAATCAATTAATTAATTATATTTTTCTTATCCCACTCAAGCAATTTGACAGTGCCACCCTGAAGTATTTCTCACCCTCAGTCATCCATTCTTCAACTACAACATCAAAGACAGAATCCAGGTCTAGGAGAAAAGCTTTTAAAATTGATCATGTTTACATTTGTCAGCAACCTCACATATTTGTTTAATTTCATGTAATGTAACCATTTTATGGCATGCCATGCTTTAGGCATGAAGATACTTAAGCTCTGAGGATGGAATCAATTTCCAAGGCTACAAAACGATGGCAGAATCAAAGTCTGAACCCAGATCTCTCTGACTTCATGCCTGGACCCGATTTCACTAGATACCAGCTAGAAGTTCCTGAAGGGATGCTGACTACTTAGGTTGGAGCATGGTGAGGAGACAGAAATAAAAACCATCATCCTCTCAAAGTCAGAAGCATAAAACCTATGAAAGCAGCTCTCTAGAAGAACAAAAGATAACTTTTTGAATGAAATAAATTTAAAAAAAAAAGCAGAAAACATCATCCAACCTCTCCTTTTCTGCACCTGGTTAAACAGTTTCAAGGGCAACCTGATGGGTCATTTTACCAATACAACGAACTGAACATCTAAGAATCTTTCTTTTCTTAGGGAGGCAGATCCTATTACAGTACAAGATAACTCATGCTTAGAAGTAAATCATAGAGAGCCTTGATCTTATGAGATTAAGATCCTTTAATGGTTCAGGCTCTTTGCTTAAATAAGACTATCTATTTCCAAATCTCTTTATCATTCAGTTCTTTGGCTACTTACAACATACCAGACACAGTGATGGAATATAACACAAGCCAAAATAGACAAAATCCCCTTACTGTGAAGTTTACAGTTTAGAGGAGGGGACACGCTTTAGTCTCAAACTACCACATAATTGGTGTGTAGGTGAATATTTAAAAATCAGCTCCCCATGGGGAGGAAGAAGGTTCTGAGTTGTAGTGTTTGCTCATTTCTTTATGTAACTACTCCCAGCATGACTGATTTTATGCTCTCAAGGTGATGTCACTGAATATGGAGTTGGGAAGAGATGTACACAGTTGGGTCTCAAAAGACAGTATAAGCCAACCTCAGTGCACCACTGAATATAATGCATGGAAAATGTGATTGATAAGTGCTCTAAAACAAAGGAGCCCCATTCTACAAGATATGTTAAAAAGAAACCAGATTCATTCTACATGGCTACAACAGGCATCTTTGACAAAGTGATGCTTGTTCTGATATCTGAAATATGAGTGGATGTTAACCAGGCAAAGAATGGACATAGAGGTGAAGAGCCAGGCAATGGAGCATGGACCATGCACTTTTGCCATGAATGAGCTGGAAAGGGAAGGCATCAGGTGGGCAGCTGAGAGGCTCCAATCTATTTTCTACATTCTCAGTTCCTCAGTTTTCTACCATTGGCAAAAGCTAGAGGATGCTTAAACCCACTGGGGGAGACATGTTTGAAGGACTTGCAAGAAAGTTTCGCAAGTTATAGGAACACAATCCTGGGGCTAGCAGGCTCCCTTACCAACATTTGCATCAAGTAGGCTGATGGCACCAAAGAATGTGGATTTCAAGGAGCCTGGCAGCTTGGCTCAGCTATTCTCAGCCACTGATGGAGCTTTCTCCCTAAAGTTTGAAATATATTTCCATATTAAACTTTTAAAAGATGAGGGAAAAAATGGTACAAATTGAGAGAGGGAGGGAGAAGAGAAGAGAAAATGATTGCACATTGAAATAAATGTGCTACTTAAGAAAATTATAAGTGCCTAAAAACAGGAGTTTATAATGAAAGTGCCTTCTCAAGCATAACTAGAGCATCACTATTCTGATGCTAAAATACAATAAACTGTCCTATTAAATCTAAGAAGTTAGATTTAATAAGATGGGTAGTATATTAAATAAATGGCAACTGATTATTAAAGATCTTTTTATTGAGGATTTACAACTATGTCATCAAATAACTGAGCAGTATTCAGGTATAATAAGACCCATATGAGAAACTTAATTTAAAGTAGTGCAAAGAACCAAAAACGCTATTACAAACAGACCATGAAAACTTGAAAAATAGATAAGTTAAGAGGCAAAAAACATCCTATCAAATTATTGTCAATAGTGGGGACAGAGGCAGTGAGGGAGGATAAAATATCATTTACATATGAGTCAACTAAATAGCTATTCAAAAGCATGATAGCATGACAGAATGGCACACGAGGTATGTAGATGTGCTCTCCCTGAGGAGCTGAACATACTTCCCTTTTCTTCCTTTGGAAAGAAAATTAACTCTATGATATGAATTTTCAGTGGCAAAGAAACCTTTGAGTTTTTTAGAAAATAGATTTTGCAAAGCAAAGTGAGTGCCAAGAACAAGGGGCTTTGTGTCACTCCCTACCCAGACCTGGAATGCTGCTGAGGGGCTGGAGGGAGGAAAGGGAGAAGGGAAGGGGGAGGAAGAGGGAGAGGAGAGAAAGAAAGAGAAAAGGAGCAGGAGAACAGGGAGAGAAGCAGTGAGAAGAGGTGTAGGGAAGAAAAGATACTTGCCTAAGGTCAGAAAACGGAGTTCTTTTTCTGGGCTTGTCTCCCACACACTGTGCAACGTAGAACACATCATTCCAAATGTCCAGACTTCATCAGTTTCCTCACGTGCAAAATTTAAAAGTTCAGCTACAAGACTGCTAAATTCTTCCCTTTGAGTCCTAAAATTCTTTGTTTTATTCTCAAGCCTAGTCCTTGCATCCTCTGAGATATTCCTTGGAGTATAAGAAAAACCTTCTACAGTAGTAAAACCCCCTTAGAGTATGAGAGAGAGAGACAGAGATGGAGATAGATGGAGATGGAGAGACAGAGAGAGAGAGGGAGAGACAGGAAGACGAGGAGGAGGAAGAGGAGGAAGAGAGCTTCCAGGGTAATATTTAGACAATCTTGTTTTATGAGGTCCTTTATGATGTGTTTGACTCCCTCTCATAGCTGTCATTTCACAGCTTCCTTTTTTGGTAGGCAAGAAAAGGATTGTTATTTTCCTTGCACAGATGAGGCAGCTGAGCTCTGGAGCCTCAAGGTGCCTTACCCACAAGGGGGCTGGTTGAAGGTAAGGGACAAATTGCTCCACAACTCCGTGCTAGCTTGGTAGGTGGGTGGGGTAGGTACCTGATGCACGCATACAGGACAAGCCAGGTACACAAATGTTCCAAGACAAGGAGGCCTAGAAATGTGAGTTTCTAGGGAAAGACAGATAAGTACGCAGCTTCTCACCCTGAGTGTCACTTGCCTTTGGCCCACAACAGGCAAAAAGGACACTGTAGAGAGTAAGCAAAAAAGGACCAAAAAAATGCACTATTGACAAATGACTCCAGTTATAGTCCAGATTTCGGACACCTTGTCCTTAGTCACAAGTGACATCTAATTTATCCCTAAAAAACTAGGCTTTACATCTCTGTTACTTGAGGCTGTAGGTTAAGACATGTGTATGTCCCTCATAAATCTGATCTCCTTTAGGGCCTGTCCACAGACCCCCAGTTGCCACCCAGGAGAAAACAGCACTTTCTTTTCTTCCCAAAATGCTTCAGTGGGAATCAAGAAATTATCTTAAAAATATGCAAAGCAATCCCTTAGCATCTGTAGGAAAGTAGTCATCTCAGCTAGGGACAAAATGGGGAGTAGAAAAGCACCAAAAGAAAATCAAGGAAAAAGGGAAAATATATATTTCTATCTCCCCTTCTCCAGTGCATTTCGCTGGCTGGGATCACACTGGTTCTATACTATAGAGGGACATCCGTCAACACTAATCAATACATGTGGTGTTAGTCATGGATGATAAATTCGAAAGGGATTATAACTGTAAACAGTGATCAATAGAGACTTGCTGGAGGAGACAGAGAGGGAAAAACAACCTGAAAATGTTACACGGTTAATAAAATAAAGGGGGAGGGTCAGTCTTAAACAAAACTCCGAGAGACCTATACAGTGCTCTTAGTTCCTTCTGAGAGGTGGGACGGAAGGGAGAGTGGATGAATAATCCTCCCCCAGAATTTTCCACAAGGCAATTGCTACTAAAAGGGCGCATTATTAATTTACAGCATACTTGCTGATACTTTGGGTTGGAAGGCACATTCTCCATTAGCATTTGGTTGAAGATGTGTTTCTGGATCTGAGCTGCACACTGAAAGCCCCCAGAGTATAGCTTGCCCTTTCCCCACACCAACTCCTTCCCTCCAGCCTCTTCTCCCCTCCTCTGATTTCACCGCAGGCACATGACTGAGCAGTGCATTCACAAGCACGACATCCCTCTCTGCAAACAAATATATCCTGAATCCAAGCAAAAAGGGAAAAAAATGCAGGGAGCCTCGGCTGCTCACCCATAGATGAATGGAACTATCCGTCTTGTCACTGGGGGTCGGAGCGAGAGGTTACACTGAGTCTATACCTTAGCTTCTCTGCTGACGTTTGCAAGCAACTTCCTTAAAAATAAAACAAAATAAAGAGTAAAAAAAAAGAATGCTGCCACATCAAGCAGTTAGCCGGTCCCTCTAGAACCCTTCGAAGATCGTGTCTTCTCACCACCTTTGGAGCCACAGCTCCAGGCCTGACATATACATTTTTTTCCTGCTGACCTTTTAGTGTCCTTTCTGCCAGAGTGTGTAAACCATAAGCTGATATATGAAGGCAATTTTTAGTGGTGCCACTTGTATCTGAGTGATTGCACACACTTTACGTTTCTGGCCTGCCACCCCCTCCACCTTTCGAAGATCTCTCTATTTTCTTTTAAGGGAACTGCAGCAAAGGTGAAAGCAAGTTTAACTGCTTCAAGACTTTGATAGCCAGAAGCACCTGTTTGGGGGATTTGTAACTGACCAGGGCCCACCTTCAAAGCTAGAATGTTTCTTTGCTGCTCTAGGGATCATCAGGACAGCAGCGATGGGGGTGGAGGTGAGGAGGTTACTGGGCATTTCTCCACCAGCCCCCAACCCCCAACCACAACCAAAGCTGACATACATCAAAGCCCCAAGCATTGTTGAATACTTAGAGGACACAGAGTCATTTTCTTCATAAATTCTGAGAGCCAGGGACCCTGTGGACTTCCACAGTCAGAGTGCCAGAGCACAGAGATGGGAGTAGAGGAGTGAGGGGTGTTAAGTCAGACGAGGTACTCAGCCAGCAGAATCACAAAGCTCCCTAAGTCTGCCACCCTGCCACTGTCCTGTCATCCCTTCCAAAGCCAAGCCTGCTGTTTTTCTTTAGGGCAGCTGCAGTTTCCATTCTGCTAGACGCCAGGATGTGCCTGTGCCCTGGAAGGGACGCTGTAAGAACCCGCAGAGGGAGGCATGATTTTCTCTTATTATTCCAAGCTGGGATGGATGCTGAAGAAAAACTATAGCACCCACCACCACCACCGCCAGAACAGGGTGTGCTCTTGTCCTTGCAACAGCTCACAAGGCACCAGGCATCCAAGCCGGAAGGGGAGCAAGAGCGGGGCAAGAAAGTGTGAGGAAGCTCCTGCTGAAGGAAGAAGTATTTGAAAAGAGTTGGTTTGGGTTCAGCGAAGCTGCATCTTGACTGCTCTACTGATGTCCTCCATACAGGCCAGCAGCGATGTGTGAAATCTGCCAGGGGAGTGTGGTTCTTAGACAAGCCTCAGGACCACTCCCACCCACATCCATAAGGCCCTTCCATTGCCAGCTTTGGAGGATCAGGGTTTCATCTCATGAAGACACCAGTGAAGCCCTTTCCCTGGAGCATGGCTCAAGAACACTCAACAAGAATGTCCTGCCCCACTTCTCTGGATCCTGGGTGACTCTGAACTACTAGGCAATGTTGCCTGGAGGCTGAGTGTCTATGAAGCTAGTGAAAATGACTCTTGAGAGACCTTCACTGGGATCCTCACCTGCCATCTGTGGGGACTTGGCAAGTAATTTAATACTAGTAATCTAAGATTTTTTTAATGTTTTTTTTTTAACATATTTAGTCACATTCTGGCTTATTTTTCTCATTCAATGTACAATCATGTGTTGCTAAATGAAAAGAACACATTCTGAGAAACGTATCACTACACAACTCTGTCACTATGTTGACATCATAGCATGGACTTACATAAACCTGGGTGGTACGGCCTGGGTGTGTATACCGAGACTGCATGGCCATGAACCTATACAACATGCTACTGTTCTGAGTACTGCAAGCCATTGTAACACAATAGTAAGTAGTTGAACATCTAAATATATTAAAAGTTCAGTGACAATACGATATAAAAGATTTTTTAAATAGTACACCTATAGAGGACATTTACCAATGAACAGAGCTTAGAGGACTGGAAGTTTCTCTGGGTGAGTCAGTGAGTGAATACTGAGTGAATGTGAAGACCTAGAACATTACTATGCACTACTGTACACTTTAAAAACACTGCACATTTAGGCTATACTCAATTTATGTAAAATGTTTTTCATCCATTATAAAATAACCCTAGCTTACTGTAACTGTTTGACTTCAAAGACTTTTACCATTTTTTTAACTTTTTGACTCCTTTGTAATAACAGTTAGCTTGAAACAAAAACACATTTTACAGTTGTACAAAACTATTTTCTTTTCCATATACTTATTCTACAAGTTTTTTTCTATGTAAAGGATTTTTAACTTTCTAATTTTTACACTTTTTTATTAAAAACCAAGACACAAACACACACGTTATCCTAGGCCTATACAAGGTCAGTGTCAGGCATATCACTGCTTTCCACTTCCATTATGTTGTCCCACTGGAAAGTCTTTATGGACAATAACACCCATGGAGCTGTCCCCTCCTATGATAACAATGATTTCTTCTGAAATACTTCAAGAAGGACCTGCCTGAGGCTGTTTTACAATTAACTTTATATTTTTATGAGAAGTACACTCTAAAGAAGTGATAAACAAAAGTGCAGTACCTAGTACTTGATAACACGAGTATGAGTTTTAAATGTTTGTTTTAAATACATATATAATTATATGTATTATATAATTATGGTTTGTTAACACCAGCATCAAACAAACAGGTGAATAATGCCTGGTGCTGTGACATTACCACAGCTATGACGCCACCAGTTGATAGGAATTTTTCAGCTCCATTATAATCTTATGGGACCACCTTCGTATGTGTGTTCCATCATTGACTGAAATGTCATTATGCAGCACATGACTGTATTTAAATTTCAGTGATAAAGCAAGCAAGGAAATACAATTCATGTCTGGGAACTGCCAGATCTGAAGACTGTCCTATCTATCTCTGCAGGAGAAGAGGGCTACTGATTTACCAAGAACACTGTGGCAACTATACATTATTATAAGGTTGTGCCACCCCAAAAGCTTTCTGAGGAGGTGCTCAAAATTTTGATTGTGCTTGAGTGTGTAAAAATCATCCATCACAGGTGTGGCAGCTGAGAAAAGGGTGAGAACTTAAGGACCAGAGCAGCACAGGGGTTTACCAAGTGGTCAGTAGGCAAATGTCCCAGGCCAGACCTTGGGAAGGGGAAAGCAATTCCATAGACGGACTCATCCAGTCTGTTCTGTCAGTAACCTGGCCTGGAACCCCCGGGCACGCAAAATGAATAAGTCTTATTATAAGGCCATCTGATGGGCACCACAGAGCTGGAAAGCCCAAGGCCATCCACAGAGAAGGAGTTCCGTGAGCCATAGCCTCCTCCTGCTTCCAGGCTGAGCCACCATCTTGACGGATTCCAGCTCCAAGGGTTAATGGAGACACGGCCAGTGGCAACCATGTCTGTCAGGAACCAAGGACTCCAGGACAGTGAAGGTGTTGCTGAGAGCTCCAGCTTAGGTTACTTCTCCATCAAATAGTGGTGACAAGGCTTACAGAGGCACTCCAGTGGGGACCCAGGAAATAGCAATGGTGATAGCCCCGGGTACATACTCTGGGCATAATGGCAATGAATGTGTAAGGGAATAGCCCTGCCCTCGGCCTCATTAGAGGTCTTAGGTATGCCTGTGATAGGCAGCTTTGGGGTCAGCAAAACAGAGCTCCAGAGGCAAGAATCTGTGCCAACTGCAAAGCTTGGACAGCTAGAAATCAGTACGGAAGAAACAGGAGCCTGATGTTTCCCTCAATCAAGACAGTGGGTGTATCTGCAACCATGTGCTGAGCCAGTGAGGGATTGACTCCAGGCAGAGAATTAATATTCATTGATCATCTTGATTAGACAACATTGTGCCAAAAAGCACATACATATTATCTCAGTGAAACTTGTAACAACATTGTGGTATTTGAACTCTATTTTACAGATGAATAAACTGAGGCTGTGGGCCTAAATAACTTCCCTAGTAAATGGCAGAGCCCAGAGGTATCAATCTCCAAAGGCATTTCCTTCTTCCCTCTGCAGAGTGGTGAGAAAGGGAAGTTTTTGCCAGAGGCCAGAGAGGAGGAGAGATGTAAGACCAAAATAGAGAGATATACAGGACCCTGATCAGCAGTAACAAGGAGCAGGATAAAGACTGGGGTCTTCACCCTAAAACCAATGGGAAGTTGCCACTGAGGAGTTGCAGGTGGTAGAGGAAGCGACATAACCAGAGCTGCAGTTCAAAAACATCATGCTGGTTCCTATGTGAAGAATGAATTTAAATGAGACAAGAATAAAAGAGGAAAGCCAGTTAGAAGCCTGCTCCCAGCTCCAGTGAATTTATGGCGTTTGAGACCAGTGTATTCAGATAAAGATGGAGCCAAGTAGACTGACCCAAGTTCTTCAGGAGGTGAGTTGACAGGTCTAGGTGATGGGCTGATTAAGGAGATGGGGATAAGGAGATGAGGGAGGGGGCAATAACATGGATAACTTGCAGTTTTCTGGCCAATGTGAGCAAATCACTCTTCTAGGAAGCAGAAGTAAGAAGCTCCTCTCTCCAAAATACACAAATTCACTTAGGGCGAAAGTAACATTATTGTTGGAGGAGCAAGGGAAAGGAGTAGAAGGACGCCCTGGAGACTTGCAAGGCCTTCTCGCTGACACCCAGAGGATCCATGACCAGCCTATTCTCTCTCAGCATCACTGGTTCACACTAGGATACCTGGCACAAAGTAGATGCCCCATCTTTTGGGGGAAGGGGACTTGAAAGACCAGCTTGGCCAAGCATTATATGTTTGCTCTTCAGCAAGCCTCTCTGGTCCTCAGCCTGCAGGCATTGAACTAGATCCATGGTTTTCACTGCTTCTCAGAAACCCATGGCCGCTTGGGGTTCATCCCCCAATACATCCCTCCACCCCACTGTTTTCCATCCCTAAACCATTGAATGATTTCTCTTGTTGGTGTGTTTGACTGTTAGGCCCTTGCAGGGAATAGCTTTTGTTTAAGGAGAAAAGCGTTTCCCAGTAAAAGAAAGGTTTGAAAACCATTGGAATACATGATCTCCAAGACAGGCTTCAGCTCTCAGTTCTGTGTTCTGTATCCTAAATGAAAACAGCCATGAGCTTCTGGAAGAAGAATCTGCCCTTCCACCAGAAGGAATGAAAAAAAGCCACCTTTAAGTTTAAAGCATCTTCCATAGCATCATTCCTTTTGGGAAAAGACTCTCTTCCAGCCCTACTTTCCAGGACCCTCTAGCTGCCACCAAACCCCTCTGGCTTCCTTCATGCCTTACCAAGGCCCCTAACAAGACAAAAGTGAAATAGTTGAGATGATCTAGAGATGTCTTCTGCACCCCCACCCCCTACCATGGCCCACCATCCTCTCCAGTTTTTAGAAGAAAAGTTTCATTACTGAGAGCAGCCAGGAGCTCAGGGCACCTCTTGATTGACGCTGTCAGTTAGATGAAGAGCTCTCGTGGCAGAAACTGTCTTTTTTTCATTAAGTTTGAAAACATGCCCAGGGGCTAGCCTGTGATCTGCTCATCAATAAATGGAAATATACTGATAGACTCAAATTCATGCCAGGCTTTGGTTGATAAAGGACGGATACCTTGTCAGTTTCCTAACCCAAATAAGAATTTCTAAAAATCCCCCGTTGTCTTTCACTGCAGCCTGAGATCTCAGGGGAAGGGGAGGTGGGGAGATGGTGGCTTTGTTGTGAGGCTCTCCTCTCGGTGGGTCATCACTGTGATCGCAGCCTCCAATCTGTGGGATAGAAACTTGTTCCCTCAAACACAGAGGTCTACCATCTCTGATTCTTTCCGGGACCATCAGGGGAACTGGCCCCTGAGGAGGAATGCTGGCAGAGTTCTGAGCACATTACCAACGACTCAGACATGAGGGATCTCCTTAACACAGCCTCCAGGGGCTTCAGGAGGGTAGAGGAATTGTAGGAATTGGATTTACTGGAATTCTCAAATGCCTGTGCAGTCAGGCTTCAGGACAAGAGGCCGTCACAGCTGCAGGACTAGGGTACAATGAAAAGAGAAGAGAGAAAAGAGAGAAAGGGTAGAGGGGAGGAAAGAAAATAACTACTCAGAAAGCTAGGCAGGAAGACGCTTAACCTGCCTTAAGATATATATAAAAACAAAAAGAGTTCTACCTTCTGCCATCAAAAACAAGAGAGACCAAAATTAAAAATGTTTTTTAAAAAAAGAGCAACCACAAAAACTGCCATCAAGCAAGCTGAAGAGCTCTAACCTGCAGGTTTTCCACAATTAACTTTTAAAGTGATTGTTCAACAATTTACCCTTATGTCATTACATGGGGGTAATGTCAATATTGGCAGGCATTTCCTAAAATTCTAACTGTGCAGAGATAATACCATTAGCCAAATGCCTGGGCCACAGGGAGGAGGGTAGAGGGTAGAGGGTCCATTCTCACATAGTTTGGCTTGAGATGTTTATTTTCTTCCTTTTTTTTTTTTTTGGCTTCATATCACCAGGCTTTGTCCTTTTCCTTGGCACGTACCATGACCTGTCACTGAATCGAGAAATTACCTCTGCAGCCTCTTGTGGTAGCTTTATAGAGAGGCTCACTGGGCAGTGTTAACTGGCCAGGTGGTATCCCTGAGCACCTGACTCCTGTTCTTCTCAGTGTCCTTTCGCCTAGGAATTGTATACCTCTACTGGTGCCCAGTTAAACAACACTTTATGTTCCATCATTTCAGCCACTTTTCATCATTCTATTCAAGTTATAAAGACCAATCTTCATTCATTCACTTTTCAGCCAAAATTTGTGAATCATTTGCCATGAACCACAGTCCCTGCTCCCATGTGGAGATGGAAGAGGATGAACAAGGACAAAACAGCATGAACAGGCACCATGGAGTGCATCCTACTACGATTGGAAGGTCAGGGGGAGCTGGCCATAGGAGGGAAAGCTTGAGATGCACCTGAAAAGAGAAAGAGTTGGCCGGTGGAAAATGCATGCAGCAAGAAAAAGAGAACTGTGTTCAGAGGGAGACGTGTGTTCAAAGGCCCAGAGAGCAGAGAAGCAGAACATGATGCATCTGAGGAGTCATCATAGCAACAAATTACATGAACAGAGCACTCACTGTAGTCAGACACTGTGGTAAGCACATTATAGATATTATTTTATTTGATGTTCACAACAAACATAAGAAGTATGTAGTATTACTGCCCTTATCATCAGATAAAATATTACAGCAGTTAATTTCTCAACATCAGGCAGCCATTAAGTAGGATTTGAAAGTGGCTCTGTCTCCAAAACCCACAAACTGTTACCTTGGCAGACATCAGAGGTTTGGTTAGAGGGCAGGCTATGGTGGGGTAGGTGATTGGTGTAAGATATAAGAGTTAACAGGTAACAGGAGGCTTGCATGCATACTAAGGAGTTTGACATTGTTCAATAGTCATTCAAGAGCCATGATACATTTAGGCAGAAACAAGAAATAATTAGATTTGGGAAAATTATTATGGTAGCAAGGCAAAAAATCATGATAGTGAAAGAGAATGGGACAATTAGCTCTTTAGCATTGATTCCAAAGAAACCTTTTCTGGTTAATCTCCATAAGCTCCCCTAGCCCTCACAACACACACGCAAGTGAAACAGAGAAAAGGCACACAAGAAAAATGAGTTATAAAGAATATTACAGACTTTGCTTCTAGCCAAGATTGAGTAAAAGGAATTGAATTTGTCCCCCTGCCTGAAACAAAGAAGCAGACAACATATGTGAAAAACTGCATTTCAAAACATTGGACATCAGGCATGAAGCCCAATGATCCCTGGGAGACAGGAAACAAGTGAGCTGAGTCCTCTTCTTGTCCCAACTTACTGCCTGGAGAGTTTCCAGGTCATGATGCAAGGAGGGGACCCACACAGAACCCAGTGGTCTCCTTGAGATGAGAAGGTGAAGCTGGTGGTCCTGGGTATAGCTAGAGCTTCCGGGACAATGTGCCAGAAAAGGGGGAGCTACCCAGAGAAAAGAGAAAATTCTGTAGACCTAAAGACGGTTCACCTCAAGAGTTAAGTTGACTACTGATCAGCTCAAGTGTGAGAGGAAACTAATAAAGGCCAGAGAAAAAATAATTTTTAAAAAATTAGAAGTAAAAAGAAATCGCATCTCTTCCACCAGCCAGAATACAAAAACCTCACATTTATACCAGGTAAGGTTTTGCCTCAGTAGTGGGAAAAAATAAACTGCTCATATCCACCTAACAAAGCAAAGAAACAAGAACTGAAAGGCTCAAGCTGTTTCCAAGTAATTTAACAATGTCCCAGAACAAAACACAAAAATATGTATAGGAACACAAGACTATATAATACCTAACAATGTAAAATTCACATTATCTGGTATCCAATTAAAATGACCAGGTATGCAAAGAAACAGAAAAATATGACCATAATTAGAAGAAACATCGATAAATGAAATTGACCCAAAACTAATACAGGTGGTACAATTAATAGACAAGGACATTAAGAAAATTATTTAAATTATATTACATATGTTCAAGAAGGTAAAGGAATACTTCATTGTGTTAATTGAGACATGAAAGATATAAATAAGGCCCAAATCAAACTTCTAAAGACAACCTACAGTGCCCAAGATGAAACATAGTAGATAAGATTAATAATAAACTGAACACCACAAAAGAAAACAGAAGTAAACTTGAAGAAATAGCAATAGAAACTTTCCAAAATGAAAAAATATATAATAGTAAGCATGTGAGCTATAGCACAACTACAAGAGACTTAATATTTATGTTATTGGAGTCTTTGAGCTGGCAACGTCAAAAAATAGTATTTGAACAAATTCTGGCTAAGAAGCTTCCAAATTTGTTGAAATTATAAACCTGCAGATCTAAGAAGCTCAACAAACTCCAAGCACAAAAAACCTTGAAGAAAATTACATTAAAGCATATTATAATCAAATTTCTTAAAATTCAATAATAAAGAGAAAATCTTAAAGGCAGCCAAAGTAAAAAAAAAATGTAAGAAGAGAGGCAGATTTTTCTTTGGAAATTATNATATTATAATCAAATTTCTTAAAATTCAATAATAAAGAGAAAATCTTAAAGGCATACAGAGAAAAAAAAAAAGATAAGAAGAGAGGCAGATTTTTCTTTGGAAATTATGCAAGCTAGAACACTTCTATAGTGCTAAATGGAGGAAAAATTGTTAACATAGAATTCTTTACCCTGTGAAAATAGCTTTCACAAAAAAAGGCAAAACAACAATTTTTTTTTCAGCCATATGAAAGCTAAAAGAATTCATTATCGGCAAATCTGCACTATAAGAAATATTAAAGGAAGTTCTTTAAGCAGAAGGAAAATGATAGCAGATGTAAATCTGAATTGATACAAATAAATGAAGAGAAATAAATGGAAATGGTAACTAAATGGGTAAATATAGATTTTGACTTATTTAAATTTAAATTTAAAATGATTGACTTACAAAATGATTGACTATTTGAAGTGAATATAATAAAAAATATATTGTAGGTTTTATAATATATATAAAAGTAAATTTATAATAAGAATAGTACAAAGGCCACCAGGAAAAAAAAATGGAAATACGTGATTGTAAATTCCATACACTATACCTAAAATGGTATAATATCACTTGATGGCAGACTGTTATAAATTACTACTTGTACTATAATTTGGGTATGGATTCATGTCCACAGGAGAGACAGTTTCATGGAGAAAGCCCATTGGAGTGCAGAAGCACAAGATGCATCCAAGGTTCATGGGGAAGTGTGCACAACGCACATTATGGCTGGAACTACTTTTCTCCTCCTTCACTTGTATGTCTGACTCCCAAGAACAGTTCACTGGCATTTGGAAATGGTAGGGACCCCCACAAAACAGCACCTTGAAAAGTCATCATTACATCACCAAACATTCTTCTAGTTTATCTTTTTTCCTCCTTGACTAAAATATGGTAATTTTCAATATGATTATATAAATTGCATTTCTATTTTATGACTTAAATCTGATTACATGTGTACTTGACCCTTCTATCATATTTCTTTGATTTCAAGTTTTCTCCCTTCGGGAAGGTAGGGAGCCAAAATACTTGTCTTATCATACATTATCTCAAGGGAGGAAAATCATCTCTCAAGAAGGTTTTCTGGGGACATCTGCATTGTTTGGCTGATTTCAACAGTCCAGATTAAAAA
>NW_016107490.1:2773233-2792041 GCF_001604975.1 Cebus imitator
AAAAAAAAAGATATGAAATCTTGGGATTGCCCTAACCCTGCTGCCATGATTTTTTTTTTCAGTGCCAAGCCCCTAGGGGCAACAGTACAATGATTTTAATAAAGCTGGACACACCTAGTGAATGCTGCTCTCCCCAGCAAAATGATAATGTGTGGGTTAGATCTTTGATTCAGATCCACTCCCTGACCTCATCCTGGGCAGATGAGCTATTTCCTTGAAACAATAACCTTTTCATGGAGTGGCTACCAGAATATCCAGCAGCAATGCCCCAAGGAGGGGCCTATGCAGCTAAGACAGAGATTCTGTGCCATTCCTCATGGCCTGGAGAGGTCTGGAACAATGATGTTTACATTGACAAGTGTTTTCCTCTTGACAGGCAGAATTGGCTAAAGTGCTGGGTCAGGTGCTAGGTTGTAGAGTGTTGTGTATTCTTCTGTTATTGGATGCAGTGTTCTACAAAGGTCAATCATGTCAAGTTAGTTGGTAGTGTTATTTAGATCTTCTATATTTTTATTGATTTTCTATCTGTTCTATTATTCAGAAGAGTATAAGGAATTCCTCATTACATTTGTGTATTTGTATATTTATCTTATAGTTCTAACAGTTTTTGCTGCATGTGTTTTAAAATTCTGTTATTTGGTGCATAAACGCTTAACGTTGTTATGTCCTATTGGTGAATAGACCTCTTTATCATTATAAAATGATCTTCTTTAATTCTGTAATATTCTTTTCTCTGAAAACTGCTTTGTCTAATGTTAATATAGCAACTCCAGCTTTCTTTAGATTATCATGGTATATGTTTTTTCTATCAATTTACTTATATAATCACTTATTTGTGTCTTGGTGTTTAATGTTATTGTTGATATGGTTGGACTTAAATCTACCATCTTTCTACTTAATTTATTTTTTTCATTTCAACTTTTATTTTAAAGTTCTGTACATGTGCAGATTTGTTATGTGGAAGAATTGTGTGACGCTGAGGTTTGGAATACAGATGCTGTCACCCTGGTACTGAGCATAGCACCTGCTAGGTATTTTTTTTAACTCCCCTTCACCACCTTCTAGTAGTCCACAGTGTCTACTGTTCCCATATGTATGTCCATGTGTGCTCAGTGCTTAGCTCCCAATTATAAGTGAGAACATGTGGCATTTGGTTTTCTGTTTCTGCATCGATTTGCTTATCTACTTGTTTTCCATTTGAATTGTCTATTTTGGTTCTTTTTTTTTTACTTTTTCTGCCTTATTTAGATTAATTAAATGTTTTAATGATTTCATTATATCTCTATTTTTTATTAGCTAAATTCTTTGTTATTTTAATGTTTCCCCAGCCAGCCAATGTGACCATTTTGATTAATGCATTAGTTCAAGTATTTTAAAAATCAGTTACACACTCTAAATATATACAATTTCTATTTGTCAGTTAGACCTTAATAAGGCTAGGGAAAAGTAAATGATAAAACAGAAGATCTTCAATCATGTTGTTAAAAAGAAAGTGAACTGGAAATGTCTCTATATTAACAGTTCTGGAAATCTGAACTAGAATCAACACTTTATTAAAAATATCTTGTCCAGATGTCTATGCAAATAAAGACTTAAACATTATTAAATTCCACTTAGAAGCCATGTTGCCCTAGGCAAAGAAGAGCAGTTAATTAGTTTGAGTTGATCATTAGGAGATGAATGTAAAGGATATAACCACCAATTAATGAGTGAAAGACCTACTATGTGTCCAGCACTGAGTGTTATACACATCATTTATGGAATCCACACCACAACCCTATGTGATAGTTTAGCCAATTTTAAAGTTAATAAAGTAAGACTCATATGACAAGTTGGAGTAAGTTTTATGGGATAAAAGAAAAAGCAAACAGGGAAGAAGGCACCAGAACCCAGGTCTGTCTGACCTAAAGTCCATGTACAGACTACAGCACAGATGACCTTGAGATCCAGGACAATTGTTGGAAATGCTGTGTGTGGTTCCCAGAATATAGCACAGTATCTGTCTGGTACCAAATAAGTGCTCAATAAGTTTTTGCTGAATAAATGAATAATCAAATAAATATATGAATAAGAAGTAGGAATAAAGAACAAGATAGAAATGTGAAAACGAGATGAACTTAAATACTGCCATCTCATGAGGGTGTCATGTGCTGATCCTTTGAATACCCAGTCACAGAGGTATTTCCTTTAATAAAATGCCTTCCCACCTTCTCAAACTCAACCTTGGCATATCACACAACTTTTTTGTGGGGAACTATCATTCTTTTCTCTCCCCTAGAAAAAAATTTCTGCATTTCTAATCTACTGAGAAGCCAATAAGGCCCATTTTCTCTTCCTTAACTCAACATTGGGATGAGTTCCACTAATGATGGCTTAGTTGAAACAAATAGCAACTTTTCAAACATTAGAAACTAGCTCTCAATAAAAGCAAGTCAAGGGCATCTATAGCCATATATACTGGGTCTGGTCTATACCAGCTGAAAGAAGATAATTGTATATGGGGCCCTGTTTTAGTTCAGGCCTAAACTCCGCAGGACTTCCTGATGAGGAGGCAGAACTACTTAAGCAGAATGAAAATCCTGTTCTCAAACCACTTCAAGATTGATTCTTAAAAGGTGATGTGAATTTGGTTGTAGAGCAAGAGAGTCAACAACGGTATTGCCCCAATGTTATCACGCAGTCTAAACAGGATTCCTGTCAGCACAGGATTCCCTTCACTCAGTAACCAGGAGGGTGGGACCCAAGCCTCATCCTGGCCTGGCAGAGTACTTCAGGCCTTCAAGATAAGGGTGTGGGCACAATTAGAAATCAGGCATCAAACAAGACCAATCAGGTTTTCGGGCTTCCTGGTGTTGATGTTCTGTCTCTTTCTAGGCTCTTGTCTGTATTCTCCAGGATAGACACAGGCTATAATCCATGTTCACAGAGAGTCTAGGGCTGTAACACTGGTTGCTGGAGTTATTATGAACTAGGCTCTCAGTGCATAAAGATGACCCACCTGTCCAATTAGGTGCTCCACTTTGCCCTTGATTACAGCAAGAAGACTCAGAGCTACAAACAAGGTTATTATTTTTAATAAAATAGTAATCATCTCTTACATTTGAAGAGTGCTTTGCAGCTTACAAAGTACTTTCATTTCCATTATCTCATGGACAAGGCCAAACAGGCCTGACAGCAGGGCAAATAAACCAAAACAAGAACTTTTTTTTAATAGCCACCTTGAGTGCAAATGCTGAAAATCCAAGAATAAAAGAAAATAGAAAATTAGAAACATAAACCTATAACCATGCCAAAGAGGAGAAAAACAAGTGGATCAAGAACCTATAGAGCAAAGCAGCATACAAATTGAAGCAATCAATATGAATCAGAAGAAAACCAAAGCTACAGATCAAAATCTAAACCACACGGGCTCGTTCTAAAATAACCACTTAAGTCTCTGAATCCAGGAACAATGCAACTTCTCTGAGATAAATCATTGACACTAATTACCTGCAAAGACTTGGTGAACACAGATTCTCCATTTAACTTAGGTAGCAAGACATTGTAAAAAGAAATCTTAAGCAGAGTGTTCATCCTGGTATTGTTTATCTAATTCTGATCTAAATTTAAAATGAAGTGTCTCTATACAGGTACACAATTAGTACACCCACTCCATCCCAGTTATCAACAACCATGACTGAGGACCTATCTATAGTGCACACTGCTGGGCCCATCCTGGAGCCTCATCTCAGTAAAGTACTAGGCAACTGCACAAGATAATTGCTGTTTTATTAAATATACCAACCTCACTTGTAGCTCTGAGTTCTCTTCCTGGGATCAAGAACAGAGCAGAGGACCTGGACCTGGTTAGACTGGGTCACCTTCATAGACTGGCAACATTCATCCTGGTGGCATCTCTGAAGGCCACCAACTCACAAAAATGTTCATGCTAGGACACCTGTGCTCTCCACAATGAAAAATTAAGTTTAATAATTCAGAAAAAATGAGAAACAGGGAGGGCTGGAGGTTAACCAAAAGTCAAATTATTTGACCATTATGTAGAAAACATTTGTATTATTCAGATTGTATTCTATGAATTTAAACAGGCTATGACACCAAAGTTTGTTGACATCCTTCAGTCCTCTCTCTAACAAAGAAATAAGGATGGTCTGTAATGGTCTCATCAATATTCATCCATGTGGCCTTCTGCTATTCTCAAGAGTAGTTGGCCCTCTAAAGCTAGCTGAGTATATTTTTGTGTCAGTTTGTTTGAACTATGTGCAGCTTTGGTGTCAGAGCAGCCTACATGTGTATCTATATATTTATCTACTCTGAGACTTTGTTTCCTCATTTGTAAAAAGTTCACCTTATAGAACCATTTAAAGATTAAATGAGATAATGTGTAAAACAACCATCTCAGCGCCTGGCACATATTCTATAGCAAGGAAATATTTTCATTTTAGTTTTCTTTAAGAACTCTGTTTTTGGCCCAAAACTAAATATCAGTTTGCCATGTTGCAGGTCTAAATCATCACAAATTATAAATTAGTGGAAAGCCAAAGAAAGAAGTGTGTATAGTTATTCATGCATCAGTTCATTTCTTTTGCCTGTGTTTGTGCCTACATATTTAGGTCTGTCCTGCAATTTCATAAAATTTCAGGCTCCTCAGGGTCATGAATTTTATTCCTACTTCTTTCATAATTACCTTTGAAACTGTAGTGCACTTTGTTCTTGGAAAGTACTCAATTATTTTATCATGTATATTTAACAATACGTGCCTAAATACAACTACATTCCATGTGATCTGTAGTCATTGAGGAATAAGCTATCGAGACTTGTAAATATTTCTGAGAACTGAGCCCTACTTCATTTTGAATATCCTTTGGAATATTGTGACAGCTTTAGATGGAGACATTTCTCCCATTCTATATATATCCTTACCTTTTATACCTACAGGTATACTTTTTATATACCTTTTTACATACTATGTATATCTTGATCTGTTTGGCTGCTCAAGAACAACAATTTAGTGTTATAGGATTAGCCTATAGCAGAGCTATGCCATCATGAATGCTGACAATGGAGGGTCTTCTGCACAAATATTTCATCCTGCAAGCAATAACTATGAGCTTTAGCCCATGGACTTGAAAAATATCTTCTCGAACAGCTCTTTCTGCATATTCTATGGCTTTTAGTCATTGCGATGGTTAATTTTATATGTCAACTTGACTGAGCCATGGAGTGCTCAGACATTTGGTCAAATATAATTCTGGGTGTGTCTGTGAGGGTGTTTCTGGATAAAATTAACATTTGAGTCAGCAGACTGAGTAAAGCAAAATGCCATCCCTAATGTGAGTGGACCTCATCCAATCTATTGAAGATCTAAATAGAACAAAAAAGCTAAGTAACAGGGAACTTCTTCTGCCTGACCACTTGAGGTACACATGAGTCTTTTCATTTTTCTTTGGACTCAAAAAAAGAGTTAAAAAATCAACACTTTTTAGGTCTTCAGCCTGCTGGCTTTTGGCCTGGAACTTACATCATCCATTCCACTGGGATTCCAGCTTGCTACCTACAAATCCTGGGGCTTCTCAGCCTCCACAATTGCATGAGTCAATTCTAGTTATATGGATGGATGGATAGATGATTGATAGATAGATGATAGATAGATAGATAGATAGATAGATAGATAGATAGATAGATGATAGATAGATAGATGGATAGATCCTATTGGTTCTCTTTCTTTGGAGAACCCTGACTAATATAATCATGTATAGCCATTCTAGCCCTGGGTAAGAGGCATCCCCATCCTACGCCTTATACTTTAGAACAAAACAAAGTAAGTATGCATGTATTAAAGAACACCTGGGCACCACTGTCCCTCAGGACTCAGCACTCATTACTGCCACCACACAACCAGTAACCCTAAGCATCCACTCTCATGGTCAACACTGTTCAAGCTCCAGGGAAAGTCTTTCCACATCTTTCACTCTGTATTCTCAAAAGAAAAAGCAACTGTGTTTGGATGCCATGGCCATTGTGGGCTGTGTTGCTGTCATTGATATTGACATCACTTTAGAAAATGGAAAAACTGAGCATTAGAACTGCTTAGCCAAAAGAATAATCTTGTCAAATCTTTTCTCCTAGATATCTTGAATTTAATAGATTGTTGCAAAACTTTGGTTTCCCAGAAATGCTGACCATTCTTACCGTGCTTTTCTTTGTGTCCCAATTCATGAATTCAGAGGAACTCATGAATAAGCATAGTATTTACAACAGTTGCAAAAATATTTACCAATTCTTATTACTCTTAAATTTATTTTGTATATAGATATAGGTGTAGCATTCATGAAGCATGAGAGTAAATCTTTAGCTTAGCAAGTAGATGGACAGTACTTCTCTGAAAAATAAGATTTAGTCTTTTTTCAAAAATTAAATTTAAAATGTCAGCTTCATTTATGCAACTTCAACTTAAAAATTTGGTATCATTAATTGCAGGTTATACTTTGTCTTTTATTATAATATTTTTTAATATTTTAGAAAAAAACTTACATAAATATAATTTTAATCTGTGTTTTATGTTTACATTTTTATAAAAACATATTTGTTTACTTTTATTACAATTATAACTTTTATTTTTTAGATCATGACTGTCAATAGAAAACCACATATATGAAAAATTTGATCTGTATAATTAATATTTTTTGTTAAAATTAAAGTAAGAAAATAAAGTATACATTTTATTACTCGGGCAAACATCATCAACCATAAAAATGACTCAGATATGCTCCATAACAATTAAATTCTATCATCTTTGATTTTCTGCCAACTTTCAGTCATAGGAAAAGAATAGCTTTAAACGTATTTGTCAATTTTGCCATTATGAAAGTACAATTGTCAAGCTAGGAGGAAAGACGTATTTTAGGTAATAGTTCATTAGTTTGATTTACAACTTTGAAGTATTTGGACCTATGTTATGTGGGCCTCCAAGTGCACTTTTGCCTTAGTCCCCACAAATATAGACCTATAGCTCTGTTCCCAATATGTTCAGGTGGCCAGACAAGTCACGTTCAAGGGTGAGGTGTGACTATGTACACATGGCCACACGCATAACATCTTTTCTGTTCTTTAAGTTCAAGAAGAAACATACTGAACTGAGAGATCATGAAAATATGGGGAAATTCAGTGGATCAGCTGTTGCTTGAAACATCAAACAGATGAATGGGCGAGAGGGAGGCTGCTAGGTGTTCATCATGGAGGTTGGCTTCTTTTTGACTCATCAGGCTGCCTCTGTGTGGTAAGACACAAGGTTTACCCTTGTAAGTCTTCCCACCAGTCTATCACAGTGGCTGTGATTCCCAAGAGTGTTTTTTTTATTGAGTCACAGTTGAGGGCTTTCCGCCAAATGCAAATGCCCCACTGCACAATAAAGCATGATCAACCACTACATACTCTCTTATATCTGTCCATTGGAGTAGAGCCTATTGGTTCCTTGGCAATGGGTCTGTATAAAGAAGGAGTACTTGGTGGGAGGTATGGCCCACTAAGCACTCTGCTTGAGGCAGGTTCAGGAAAGTGAGGACTGTGAGTGGCCGGTACCTTGGTGCTTGGGAAAGAAGCACACTGAAAGAGGAAGGGGTGACATGATGGGCAAGAGGGCCAGAAAACAAATGCTACCTGCTTGATAGTGACTCTTTGGACTGGCTGACTCCCTTATTTCTAATTACAGGTATTGATCGACTTACCACCTATGCAACTTACAGCCATTCGACTTTACGACCACAATCGCTAGCCACGACTGCTCTGCGTCTGGCAGCGCAAACGTTGCCCAGCTGGGCGTACAACAGTGCAGACCAGCTTCCGGCAACACTACCATCTCTGCGTGCACCATTTCAACTGTAGATATAGCCTACTCAACTTACGACCAAATCGTGTTATGACCAGTCCACGGTCCCAACCATGGTCGTAAGTCGAGCACTAGCTGTACCCTATCTGACTCTCTGGCCCTAGATCTCCTGGAGATGGCACCCTCTCCAGAAGGCTGATAGATTCTCAAGAGAGAAAGTGGGGGAGCCAGAAGCCCAATGTGGGGCTCAAGTGTAAAGAGGCGGGCACTGATGACCATGAATCATCTCCTAAAAGAAGTCACCAGATTCTGGTGCTTCTGTGGCCCCTGCCTCTGAGAGAAAGCAGTCAAAGCTTCCTCCCCTCAGGGATGGCCAACAGTAAATTATAGGTATAGTGCTTTCAATTCCAGAAGGTAGACTGGTAGACTCGGGAGAGCCCATTAGGCCCAATTCTTGGAGGTAGGGAGGGAGACACAGAATGCTGCTGGAAGAATGCTGAAACAGGAGTGAGATCTGAGTGTCTCAACTGGGTGCATGACCTTGACTGAGTCATCGTATTTCTTTGTGCCTCAGTTCCCTCATAAAAAGGTTGAAAACAAATGTTGCCAAAAGCCCATTTGCCCTTTTGAGATGCAATCTCTCTCTGTCACCCAGGCTGGAGTGCAGTGGCATGATCTCAGCTCACTGTAACCTCCGCCCCTGGGCTCAAGAGATTCTCCTGCCTCAGCCTTCTGAGTAGCTGGGATTACAGATGTGCGCCACCACACCCAACTAATTTTTGTATTTTTAGTAGAGATGAGGTTTTACCATGTTGACCAGGCTGGTCTCAAACTCCTGGCCTCAGATAATCTACCTGGCTCGGCCTCCCAAAGTCCTGGGATTACAAGCGTGAGCCACTGAGTCCAGCTGCCCATCTGTCTTTAACATGCTGCAGAGAAGAACTGCAAAGAGTGGAATTCCTATGTCTAGTTTTATCAGAGAAGAGCTAGCTCACAAAGAAACAACACCAGGTGCCCCATTCAGCCTGCCTGCTGAGGATTTGCTGGCCAAGAGGATATGAGAATACCTTGTCATAACCATTTCTAGATAACTGAAAGCCAGTCACATTCTTGACAAAATTATTACCTCCTTTGTTTATCCAAGTGATTTGAACATCCCTGCAGCAGCTGGGGGTACACAAGATGCAGCAGCTGATAGAACTCTGCACTCCTAAGACCTGGGAGGAAAAGGGCTGGGACCTCTCCTGGATTTTTCCTCGGGCAGAAGTCAGCCTTCTCTGGCTAAAATCAACCCCAACTGGAGATGAGCTCCTGAGTCCTGAGTCTCCCTGAGGGGGCAGCCTCAGGGGCTTGTCCTACTCAACAGATGACCACTTGGATTTGTCACTACATTTGTGATCTTGAAAAAGACATCTGGCCTCTTTATACCTCCATTTTTCCATCTATATAATGGGGGTAGCACTATCTTCTGTTCCCTTTACTGATTCACAGAAAAAGCATGAAAATCAGTGAAGTAGTATGTGTGAGAGAAACTCTCCCCAACCAATAGAAGCCTGTCGTTTGGTAAGAGACTGCTTCTAATGACAAAGACATACCAATGGGCTTGAGAAGAAAGAAAAGAACAGTGGGATGTTCAAAGGAGATAAAAGACAAGTTTTCAACAGGAATAATGAAGTGACTCAATCAACTGCCTCCCCTGGTCAGGAATGGCCCTAGAAATAAATGAGAAAGTAAAATGTGTCATTTCCTACCCACTTAAATGCCCTCAATTTGCCTATGTGTGGTCCAGAGCTCTGCATTCCCAACCACTCTTTCCTATGCTCATTCTTTGCCCACATTCTGAAGAACTTTTCTAGAAAATAGTCATATTTATACATCAATTTACGGATGACTACTGTGAAGTAAATGTACTTGCCCTTTTAAAATTGGTGGCACGCTGCCTTAACTCAAAGTAGTGACCAACACTAGGAATTTCAGATATATGGAGGAGAAATGGGGGAAGACGTTGCCACCCCAACTCACATAATGTATAGGGTCACCCAGTCCATGTAATGAAGGATCACTCCTTTCTAAAGACATGCAGTCTGGAGAGAAAGATAGCTACAAAGGCCTGGCAGAACTTTACACTTTCAGAGCTGTGCGGCTCCCTTCACTTAATTCTCAGAGTAATTGAGGTGAGTAAGCATTATTGTCAACATTCCTGTTCCACAGATGAAAAACATGGAAACTCACAGATGAAGTAGCATCCCCAAGGCATACAGGTTAGTACATAGGGAAACCTAGATGTGAACTCGGCCTGCCAAAGTTCTATGCTTTGGGCTTCACTTTGCCAAGAGATGCAACTGTTTCAGACTCTGGAGAGGAAGAATTGCACTTGGTGTTCACTTAGTGCCTGTGGTTCCAAAGTTGCACCTGCAATTTCTCTTTCCCCACCTTCCACATCCCTTCCATCTCCCATTATGATCCCTCAGTGAAGACAGGCCCATTGGGCAAAGGTGAATGATACTAACCACGATGCCTAACACCTCCTAGGAGGGAAAGAACCCTGAGAAGCTAGACCCACACCTATGAGTGCCCTTTGATGACTTTCTCTTGGCAAAACAATTCAGGACTTCAGAGCTGTTCTTGAGGCCTAAGCTCTATCACATTACAGGTATTGATCGACTTACGACCTATGCAACTTACGACCATTCGACTTTATGACCACAATCGCTAGCCACGACTGCTCCACATCTGGCAGCGCAAACGTTGCCCAGCTGGGCATACGACAGTGCGGACCAGCTTCTGGCAGCACTTCCATCTCTGCGTGCATATAGCCTACTCACTCAACTTACGACCAAATCGTGTTACGACCAGTCTGTCGGAACCAATCGTGGTCGTAAGTCGAGCACTGGCTGGACCCTTCGGGTTTGCTTTTGCCATCTGGATTTATGAACCAAAGGCAGGGGAAGAAAGTTAATTCCAACTGCAACTTATTTCACTGGATGCATCTAATCACTCCCTTTTGCTCAATGGGCGTGTCTTCACTGAGGGATCATAATGGGAGATGGAGTGGACGCGGAAGGTGGGGAAAGAGAAATTGCAGGTGCAACTTTGGAACCACAGGCACTAAGTAAACACCAAGTGCAATTCTTCCCTCCAGAGTCTTAAACAGTTGCATCTCTTGGCAAAGTGAGGCCTAAAGCATAGAACTTTCCCTTCTAGGGGCTTATGCTTGATAACGCCTTTATAGTACTCTATGGAGCCTTTAAACTTGGCAGTGGCCTCCCTGGTATGTCCCTTGGTCCTATTCTCATGTATATGGAACAGAGATCATTTTTTAAAATCTCATTTGACAGATGAGGAGACTGGAGACCCAGAGTTGTTAAGTGTCTTGCCTAAGGTCACACAGTTAGTAACTAGGAAAATTGAGATTAAACACAGATATCCTAAGTGCCAGACCTAGATTACTTCCAGTCATCCCCCCAGCTTCTTAAAAGCCTCATGGCTCCACATTCCACTCCTAGTTTTGTATCCAATAGAAAAGACAATATATATTATCCATACAAAGACTTGTACACATATGTTATAGTGGCTCTATCACCTAGCTCAAACTGCAAATGTCCCAAATACCCATCAAGAGGTGAATGGATAAACAAATTATGGTATATGCATACAATTAACATTCCCCAGCAATGAAAAGAAAGACATATTGCCATACACAACAACATGGACGAATCTCAGAATAAGCAGGCTGAGTGAAAGAAGTCAGACAAAAAGAACATATGCTGCATGGTTCCACTTAAATAAAGCTCTACATAATGCAATCTAGCGAATCATGGCAGAAAGCACTATCAGTGATTTCTTGGGATGGAGAAGGGGACTGGAAGGACAGGAGTGAAGGATTACCAAGAGACACAGAAAACTTCTGGGGTTGGAGGTGCTCACCACCTTCACTGTGGTGATAGTTTTACAGGTGCTCTTGTCAAATTTAATCAAGTTGTACACTTTAAATATATATAATTTATAATATATATCAATTATACCTGGATGTACTTTTTTTTTGAGATGGAGTCTCACTCTGTTGCCCAGGCTGGAGTGCAGTGTGCAATCTCGGCTCACCGCAACCTCTGCCTCCTGGATTCAAGCGATTCTCTTGCCTCATCCTCCCTAGTAGCTGGGACTATGGGTACGTGCCACCACACCCAGCTAATTTTTGTACTTTTAGTAGACACAGGGTTTCGCCATGTTGGCCTGGCTGGTCTCAAACTCCTGACCTCTAGTAATCCACCCACCTCAGCCTCCCAAAGTGCTGGGATTACAGGTGTGAGTCACCAAGCCCAGCTAATGTAGTTGCTTTTAAAAACCATATAGCTCCTTTTGGGCCATCCCCTACCTAACCTGATTGCCAAAGATGCTCTCCTTCCTCAGGCTTTGGGCTGTAACAAGGTTGTCGCTGATGAAATGGCAGTAAAGGACCTGACCAATACTGATTAATCATTATTCTAATCGTAATATAGTCTTTCCCTCTACTTCATGAATACAAATTTAGGCTGATTGCAGCATCACTCTAGGCAAAGGCTTTCCTTTTTTCCTTCCTGGGGATCACTTAGTAAAACTAACAGAAACAGTAGCTATTATTTTTCCCATTAAATAAGCCTAGTAAATATTTGGACTAGCCTTGCAGGTTTCAGAGACATTTCAATTGTAGTAGGCTGAAAAGATACAGAGATGGAAGAGAAAGAGTAAAAGAGGGGACAAGAAAGGTGGAGAAGAAAGAGAGAAAAGAGGAGAACTGAGAGCTAGAAGCAGTCTATCTGGAAAGGCAAAACAGAACCGCAAATACTCTTCTCGCAAATCAGCAGGCAAGTTGCTGGTGGGGCCACTGCTGAGCCACCCCATGGCTCCAGGACCCAGAGCGAATGTCAAGAGCCCCGGGACCTTTCCCATCTCTATCCATGAAAGTAAACAACTTCAGCTGAGCTTCCCCCACATTCTTGGCCAGCTCAGGGACACATATGCAATCCAAGACCAAGAGACAGGATACTAGAATTGGGTTGTTAAGGAGTAGGCATGATGGCAAAGTTGGGGAACAGTTTTCTGCCCCACTACCTGAGTGAAGACAGAATTCATTTAAAAGCGATGGATTTCCTCTAAGGAGAGGCCCAGGCTCTGCCCTGGGTTGTCTCCACCCGCAGAGGGGATGCAGCTCTTGCGAGGGGAATCCCTGGCTGGGAGAGTCCCTAGCTCTTGTGAGGGGAGTTTCTGGCTATTTCATTACTGCTGAGCACTCGCCTGGAAAAACCGCTTGCCACAGAAGGAAACTTCCTGCCTGGCCGTGTATATTAGTCAGAGGTCATTAGAGAAACAGACCCATAGGAAACACATAGATACATGTGAGGGGATTATTGTGGGAATTGGCTCACACTGTTTTGGAGATCAAGAAGTCCACAACATACTTTCTACAAGCTGAAGAACCAGAAAAGCCCATGGTATAATTCAGTCAGATTCCAAAGACCTGAAAACCAAAGGAGCCAGGGTCCAAGAGCAGAAGATGGCTGTCCCTGCCCAAGAAAAGAGAGTCATTGTGCCCTTCCTGCACTTTATGGTTCTATCCGGGCCCTCAACATCCTGGGTAATGCCCACTCATATGGGTGAGGGTGGATCTTCTTTAATGGGTCTACTGATTCAGGTGCTATCTCTTCCAGAAACACTCTTGACACTCAGACATAATGTTTTCTCAGTTATCTGGGTTTTCCCCAACTCAGTCAAGTTCACATGAAGCTAATGTTCATACCATGACACCTCAAACACCAGGGAGGAGACTCTGACAACCTGCGGCATTGGGGGTGCTGGCATCACTTGCATCACGGACACTTAGCGTGATCGCTTAGGAAAACTAAATAAAATCAGCTGGTGGAGCTTACTGCACCATTTTACATACCTGCAAAATCTGAATCTCTAAGAGCACTGCCAGATAACCGGCATTTGAACGAGCTCCTCCACATAACTCTTACCCATATCAAAATTTAGGAATCACTGCTCTCCTGGCTTAGAAAGCTGGGAGCCTGGTATCCCTTTCACAAGCAGTTGAATACTAGATTTGCCTCAGTTTACATAAAGGAAAGAGAGCACCTCCCTATAAAATAACCAAGATCATTCCTGCCATGGATATTTGTCACAAAAGGTTTCTCATGCATACTAAGTTGTGCATTCCATACAACAGACATAAAGGGGGAAATCTCTTCTGTCAATTATTTGCCATTCCGTGGAAAACATGCAGGCAGACAGGAAGGCAGGAGGCTGTGGTGAGCTGTTGCTGAGTCGAGCATGGTGCAAGGCCCAGGCCCCTCATTGATGTAATCCCAATTTGTCCCCATAACAACCCTAGGAGCTACAGGTCATTACTCCTATTTTACGGTAGAATCTAACACTCTTTCTGGGCACTCCTGACCACACAGCCTTTCCTCTTCATGTAGAGTATGCTGCAATCACTAGGGCCCCGGAAAATGGAATGTCATTAAGAAAGGTTCGAGGCCAGAGAATCAATCAGGATCCAGAGAGCATAAGCCTGTTCCCTCCACCAGCACTTCCTCCTCAAAAAACATTCCATTTTTCTCAGTTTTATACCTGGCTTGGGTTCCATTCCCCCCACTGGTGATCAAAGGCAAGCCTCTGTCCCTCCCTCTAACACAGTGGGCTAAAAGATTTCCCCAAAAGGACATGCTTCTACCCACACACAGCCCAAATGTCTGGGGGTGGGGTAGAGACCCTGGGAAAAAAGAAGGTTGCACCTGTACCTGAGTCACTGCAACATGGAACACAGCAGGACAAACACAGCCTGTCAGGTCATGTCTACCCAGGCTTTGAGGCAGGTGCTTCCAGAACGTGTGTCATGCTGTTTCCAACCAGGTGGGCCCAGATGTCTTGGCTGCATGCCTCATTGTGAGCCCCACCTCCAGCCCCATGGGGGTGCCCTGCCCCTTGCCAAGGAGCAAACTTTCATATCTTACAATATAGTCATAGGCTTTCACATTATAGCAACAACTGGGGCATGGACCCAAGGACCACAAGAGATGGTCTGTGGTGACAGAAGATGAGTATGGTTCACCTGAGGAGATGTAGGCCAGACTAGGAAGCTCTAGCCTGCTTAAAGAAAGAGGCATGAATGAGAGACATGGCATTTCCTTTCTCCTTCTCTCTGCAATGTCTTCATCTGCAAATTTGGAATCAATTATTGCCTTACTTTGGTTTCCCGAAAAGCAGACTGTGAGAAAAGGATTTGGACACAGGAACTATTTCATTTTAGAGGCAATCACAGGAAACACAAGTAAAAGAGAGAGGAAAAAGATAAGGAACAGAGAACAGCCAGAGAATAAGCTGAGTACCTTAAAGCTCTCTCCCTCTATCCCTTTCAAACTCACGTATAATGCACCAGAGAATTGTCCCACTAAAGGATGGAGAAATGGATATGCATCTACTAACTCCCATCCTGCATTAGTTGAGGATTGCCTGAGGACCAGTTAAAATCCCTATAATTCTGGGCTGCCTTGTACGTGGGCAGAGCAAGCTACCACATAGGAGGAGAAAAGGGCTTCAGGCATGGAAGCTAAGGGACAAGGGGCTTGAAATGGGAAGCTACTGGTGGGCAGAGGGGTTATGTCTACTATACCTACAGGTTTCCTTGGAGTGGGTCCATGGAGGTGGTTGATACACAAATAACATAGGCTATACTTATCTTCCCCATGGAGTGTTAAGAAGATTAAATGAGGCAAAATAGAAAATGCTTAGCACTCTGGCATGCAGCACACATGCAAGAAAATGCCTCAATTATTTTTATTAACTTTGGGATTTACATCACACTCCATAAACTCTTCTCACCAGACTGGCCACACAAATGCCTCTCTCCTGCCTAAGTTCAAACCAAAAGTTCCTGGAGACCAGCACCTGCTGAGGCCAACATGGGAATAGAGGGGTCACTGGACACATGGCCCTGTGGAGCTACCCAGAAAATGGTCAGCCCAAAACAGCACATGCTGTCCGCAGAGCCACTGGCTGGCTGAGAATTCACTCTGCCTGCTCTGTGAAGTCATGCTGCCCTGGACAGGAGCCTTAACTAAATTCCCTTGTGATCTCTTGGCACTCACACCCTCGAATGTCCACAGCATTCTCAATTTATCTTCTACTGTTCAAGTTCCATGACTAGAACACTGGAGCCAAACAATGCAGAAACCCAGCCAAGCTGATGCCTTCAGAATTCACATGGAACCCGTGGAACTCATGGGCGTTAAACACACACTAAGCCTGTGTCTGGATCATAGATAATGACTGTGGTTACACAAATGCCTCTCATTTAAGAAAAACAGAACCTGGAAAAAGCATTAGCTAGTGGGGAGCCAATAATCCCACCCTGACATCTATAAAAGTGATTTACCCAAGGTCATTCAGATGGTCTTAATTTTGCTCCTTTTTGCACTTATTCAATAGATATTAGTTGAGCATCTACTATATACCAGGTGATTTTAACTATATGTCAGGTGCAAATGACACAGCAAGGAATAAGACAAATAAGTCCTCCACTGTGATGGTGTCCACGTTCTCCTGCGGAAAACAGACAGTAAACAGGTAAATAAGTCAAGATTGTATTTCAGATGGGGACGTGTGCTATGAAGAAAATAAAGCAGGCTAAACAGATGGCAAATGATAGGATGGAGAAGGGAGTCCTCTTTTTAGATAAAGTTGTCAGGAAAAGTTGGCTTAGAATGTGGCATGTGAACAGGATGAGAAAGGGTGATCCATGCAAAGATCTGGAAGAAGAGCACAGGAGACAAGTCAACAGTTCAAAGGCCCTGAGGCAAGAAGGACCTTGAGTGCTTGAGAAGTGAGACAGGCAGTCTGGCTAGAACCCAGGGGGCACTGAGCTCTGTGAAGTCAGAGGTAGGCAGAGTCCACTCCGAAGGAAGATGGAACCTATGGGTTCAGATGCAGGTAGGCTCACACATTTCATGGCAGACATAAAGAGTGATTCTCATCTATTGCTTCTGTGTATCTTGGGGATGTAAGAAGTAAGGTCCTCAGCATAAAGGGAGAAACAACAACAAAAAAGTGCTGATGCTTTGAAGGGAAAGGAGGTTTGAAATATCTTGAAGAGAGGGCAAGTAAATTCAGAAAGGGAGTGTGATAAGATTGTGTACTGATATGTGTCATCATAAATTTAAAGTCAGCAAAGTTCTTAATTTCTATAGCCACATCAAGCTACTTGGGTATGGGCCCAGGGTAAACAGAGTTGGGATTTTGACAAGAAAATCCAATGGAGAAGGAGTGGATAAGGTGCTCAAACATCCCTGGGTGTGGGCTTGTATCATTAACCATGAATCTGAGCCTGAGGCAGGCAATAGAGTCAGTGGATTGAAGGTCCCACTGGAGGTTGAACTGGGGGTGCTGAAAAGGTATGTGATGTTCAGAAAGGAGACACTTGAAATCAAGAGTGTAGAAAAAGGAACAGTTACAGGTTCTGAAGAGGACTAGGTACAATCATGGAAATGTGTGGCACCTACTATATGCCACAACGTGGTAAACAAGGACCAGATCAGAGTGAATGGTACAGGGGGATATTATGGACCTATCAGGCAGTGTCTGCCCCCATGAATATAAAATGCAGTTGGCAAGACAGACCCATGAGCAAGTAACAATAGCCAATAATGCCACATCAAACAACGGCAGAATAATAAATTATTTAAGGTTAAGAGTTCAGCCAGCTTTCATGAATGTTCTCTGTGACATACATAATATTATCTCCATGAGTTTATTGTCCTTACTTATAAATGATTATGTTGAGACTCAAAAAGAAGCAAAGCCACTTGCCCAAAGTTTGACAGTTAAAGTAAAGCAAAAACCAACACAACTGCTGTGTCTTCTGACTCCTGTCCTGGTTCTCTTTATGCTAAAGAACAGAACTTGACACATGACATCATTAGATCACAGTCTCTGAGATTGCTTGGGTTCAAATCCCAGCTCCCCACCACTGGCCAAATAAACATGAACAAGTGATGTCTTCTCATTGTGCCTCAAATTTCTAGAAAAGCAGGATATTATAGTACCTACCTCAAATGGTGATGTGAGAATTAAATAAAATAAAGCTGGAAATAAACCTTTCCTGGTACATAATAAGCACTCAATAAATGTCAGGTGTTACTATAATAAAGTGAAGATTTATGATGCCTGCTATAAGGACTACTATCCTGCCCTTCTCAGATGCTGTGAAGAAAATCCAGAAGAAAAGCCACCTGCCCTCCCCACCCCTGTTGTGCCTTTGATAGATGCTTCGTGGAAGATTAGGGTCTTGAACAAGGTGATGATGATGGATAGGGATTCTCAGACTTAGATCCATGGAAGGGTACAAGGAGGGCTTGTCACATGGAATAACAGCATGGCTGAGGACCTGAAAGGGTGTCTTGGTGGGAAAATGTTCATGATTTAGTGAGGAAATCAGGCATCCCAGAAAAGGTAGGTCCTGGGAGCTCTGGGCCAGGGGAGAACTGAGTGAGTCTGGGGATGGGTTCCCTCTCAAGTTTCTCTGCTCTTTCAGGTGCAACCGTGGAAAAATAGAAAGTAATGCCGCTTGCCATTTCCTCTGCTTCTCTTCTGGTGGCCTCTGTGAGCAGGGAGCCATTGCACATAAACACTGAGCCCAAAAGAATCCATCTGCAACTGTCTCCTAGTGAACCAAGTCCATCAGAAGTTACAGGAGCATCAAGGCGAAAGGGCAGGAGCTCCTCATCTCATGTTGAATCTGACATCCATTGTAATGCCCTGTGCATTTCCCCTGCCCCCAGCTGGGAGATGAAGAAAAATAGTGTGTGAAATAATGTTGGCTTAAACTTCCATGAGAATAAGAAGATTTTGAATGATAGTGGACTCTTTGTTCTTAACTGACCTTATTATGAGCAGCTATTGAAGAATTTTCAGGATAATGAGCTATCTCATGTTCCATGTAACAAGCCA
>NW_016107490.1:2792095-2802095 GCF_001604975.1 Cebus imitator
AAAAAAAAAAAAAAAAAAAAAAAAAAAAAAAAAAAAAAATTCACACTGTGGATGGGGCCACTTCTCCAGTCAGGCTCTCTGCCATCAGAGATTCCAGGTCTCAGGAAGGCACATCTAAGATGGTGTTTGCCCCACCAGCCACACCCCCCGAGTCCTGCTCACCCTGGAGTTGTTGAGCTCCCAACACATTGCCACATAGGCAAAATTTGTCTTCCACACAACTCTCCATCCCTTTTGGCAATCACTATATCATTAGCAAGGAACTCCTCCAAACAACACGTTCCCTAAAACCCAGCCTGAAATGGCTGTCCCTGACCTAATAGTTATTCATTTATTTACTCATGGAAAACCATTGATGAGTAGCTTATATGTGTTTATCATTGAATGAAACAGAGTTTCTGCCCTCCCAAAGCCACCATGGAAGATGGATGTTAAATTTACAACCCCATAAAATAGGGTTAAGTGCTGTAGTTAAGGAATGACAGGAATTAGTAGTACTCAGCAGAAAGGGACCTAAAACTCCCCTGTTGGGGGTCTGGAACAAGTCAGGGATCATCTATGCTTAAATATTTAGTGCTTGTTGTTGACATTCAGGGCATGTTCATGCCCCTGTAGGCCAACAAAGATGCACACAGAATTACATATCTTGGTCCTGAACAGAATGAGCCCTTAATTTCAGTGCCTCAGGCCGGCCTTCAGAAGACAACTTGCTGGGCAGCTAAGTGAAGAAGAGGAAGGACCAGGATGGAGCCCTTGTTTCAGATCTGCCAGTGACTTGCTATGCATATGTGGATGAAATACCCAAAAACCCCTCTGAGTCTCAAATTCTTCCCACTAAGGGTGAGGGAATGCAATGGAACAACCCTTATATAACAACATTCTGTAAATCCACAATAATTGAGGGCTTGGGAGAGATAGCTGATATCCCTCGCCCCTTCCCCAATTTAGCCCTTCTCAAACCTCAAAAACTATAAGCTCCTCACAACTAGCCCTCTGTAGGCAAAGTTTCCAATGTTATAACCATTCGATGCACTGTGTATTTGGCACAAAGTTTGGGGCACTTACTTCATAAGAGTTTTTATGGAAATAAGACTTGGGCCCTGCCTTCAAGTTGTCTACATTCAAGTGGAAGAAGAGAAGTTGGCTGAGTTACCATTACATGAGACAGTAAATGACAAAAAGCTGTCGAGAGCAGACCACAAATCCATGCCAGTGTGGCATAGAGGCAAGCGTGACTCTTCTCTGCCTTTCCTGACACCTCGACACTCTACCGAATAGATCGATGTTCAGGAGAGAGGGTATATTTCTCAGGTGGCCAAAGAACCCTTGGCCCGAAGCGGAAAAGGAAACGTACTCCTAGCCAAGGTTTCTTGACCTCAGTACTACTGATACTTTGATATTGTTGTGGGGGCTGCCCCGTACACTGCAGGAGGTTTAGCAGCTCCCCTGACCTCTACCCACTCCCCTATAGCAGTCCTGACCAACCAAAGTCTCCAGATACTGCCAGATGTCCTCTGGGGGACAAAATCATCTCCAGCTGTTCTACCTCAATACACAAAGAAATAGAGGATTATCCAAAAAGATATTAACCATTTTAGATACATGAATAGAAAATCACTTCAAGACAGATGAATTTTGCTCTTTGAAAAGCCCCTCCTGATACACTCAAGCTTCCTCACTCTCCCTTGTGGCAAAAATATTTGAATTATCCAATTATACCCTGAATTTGGATTTAGAATTGAGGGTGGTCTGAAAGTAACATGTAGAATCAAATGTAGATTTTTGTTGACAAGAAGATAACTTTGTCACTGTGACTTCCAAAAGTCACCCATTCTGCCTGCATGGTGACTGAAAACAGTGTCAAGCTGGCCAGAAAGGCATCAGTGACCAACCGAATAATTCTAGCCCATTGCCCACAATCTACCAGGTGATGCTCATCAGAGGAGAAATCATTAGGGGACATGGGGGTGATGGGCATGTGGAGAAGCCACCTTGGACATTTGTCCATTAATAAGCACTTTCACCAATGACCTTGGAAGAGAGTTTTGGAAAGTGGTGATTTCAAAAATAAGCAACCATAACAACTAAGACATTACAGCAAAGCAAAAAGACAAAGTTTTTACTTTAGAAAACTTAAGAAACTGTTCGGTTGCTTCTAGCATTTACTTTTGTTTTCATTCTTTTATCTTGTAAATACATTATCTGTAGCAATCAAATTTGCAAACACATCTGTAAGTTATAAAGCACAATGTAATATGTGTGAGCCCCCACCCACTTCAAAAATTAGAACATTATATTTAACTCGCACACTCCCACATGGATCTTTCTTCTCCTTCTCACCTTCTTCTTCTCCAGACATAATCACAGTCTCATTTCTACTGCTTTTTAAAAATTTTTAATGCTTTCAAAAGTTTGTTTTACCATAAATGTATGTAAGCTTAAGCTTGTTGTTCTTGCTCTTGAAAACTACAAAAATGATATGTGTTGTGTTCTGGGGCTGTTTTTATTCCGCTTTAAATTTGCAAAATTTATCCATATTATAACTTATATTCCATTCCATTATATACCAGAGTGTATTTATCAGTTTTCTTGTTGGACATTCAAGTAGTTTTCATATTTTTGCAATTATGAGAAGGACAGTAAAGAAAATTCATGAACATGTGCAAGAATTTTTCTAGAAGTGTGTTTGCTAGGCCATAGGGTGAGCAAATGGTCACCTTATGAGATAGTGCCAAATTATTTTCCAAAGTGTGTGCACCACTAGCAATACATAAGACACTGTTATTGACCAACATCCTCTCAAAATTGATTTTCTTTGATTTCTTAAAATTTTCCAATTTCTATTAGAAGTTCACTCACTTTTAATCTTTCTAAATGTTTCCCCAATTTCTGAACTGTCATTCCTATGAAAGAGATATGGCTCTTCAATCTTTTTTATATTTTAAATTAACTCAATTGAACAAGGATTCATAGCATACCCACCGCATCTTGGTACCATGATTTCTGTTTCAGAAAGTGGAAAACACACCCCCTGCTCCAGGAGTTACATAAAGAACATTATCATGCAAATCAGAGCAACTGGAAAATGACACCAAATACAGATTCTAAGGAAACACTAAGAGAAATCAAGAAGATAGAAACCAAAACAACAAACCAATCTTCACCTACCAAATTAGCACTAATTTTTTTTAATGACAATGTGAAAAGTGTCAAGACAAATGCATTCTCATACATAAAAATGGTAGTAGTATAAATTGGTAGAATCATTCTATTGGATGAGTTGAGACAATTATTCAAAAGCCTTAAAAAGTATAAATGCTTCTTAATTCTTTTATTCTACTTTGAGGGACTTATTCTATAAAAACAATCAAGAGAGTATACAAAAATTTAATGAAAGTGATTTTTTTTTGCTTGAAAACTTTATTAAAATAAAAATCAAACCTGAAAATGGAACAGTCAGAATGCCAGCCATTTACAAAAAATCAGCAAGGAAAAGGAGAGGGAGAGAGAGAGAGAGAGAAAGAGACAGAGGGAAAGGAGGAGGAAAGGAAGGAGGGAAGGAAAGAAAGGAGGGAGGGAGGGAAATTTTATGTGATAAATGAGAGTGAAATTTTATGTAATATAGCAACTATTGACCAAAGACAAAAATCAAAATTTGCCAAGTAGCCAACATTGGAGAGATTGATTAAATAATGTTTATTGTAGCCAAACACTGGAATACTGTGTAGCCAATTACAGTGACACTGTAGAAGAAAGTTTATTGAAATTGAAAGATATCCAAGTTATAGTACTCAGTGAAAAAAAATCAATTTACAAAGAGTTACAGGTTCAAGTCCACAAAAAAGAAAGTGCCAGTGGTGCATATGCATCAAAAGAGAAAAATTTTAAATAATCATATGCTACAAAGCTTGATATTTTCTAAACTGGAGCACAGATTGGAAAGGGTATAGGTAGAATGAGTTAGAAATATTAGGAATGGCTGCATCAAGGAGTAAGACCTTGAGGGATTAGCTTTTAGAGAGTGAGCAAATAAATAAAATCGGTCTTCAACTGATGGAATTCCACCTTCCCTTCCATTTCAGCACTGGAGGGAGAGCAGAGATCTAACCTAGAAAATGGGTATTCATCTGTTCAGCAGCCTGCAGGAGAGCCAGCCAGGCACACGTTCCCTGGCTGGAAGGCTGTGCGGACTCTAAGGACCTGTAACTGCATCACTGGAATGCTTGCACTAAGTTAGCTGGTCAACAACCAGCCCAGGTCATTTAACACGCGGGAAGCCTGTTCGACTGAATTACCCAAATCACCCCTTCACATATGACAGTCAAAAATGTTGTTAGTTACCATTTACGTTGAAAGTATTCATATTCCATAAAGGAAGCTTATTGTAGATTTATGTTCTCCAGACATGGCTATAAATAAAGTGCTTTTTGTCCCTACTGACATAAATATCATAATGCAAATGTATTATAATTTCATAACCAAAACTTGGGTTCAGTATACTGTCTCATAGAAAATGAAACTCAGCTTGATAATTTGCTTGGGTAGGGAGTAGGGGGACCCAGGAGGAGGGAAAAATGACTGTTCAATTGATAGTCTCAAATTTCCTTCAGAAACCAAATAACCTATAAGATTTTAAGGCAACAAAACATGAAGAAGAGATGTTACACATTTACTGAAATATTATATCTCAATGAAATGGGTATTTAAAAAATATTATTCTGCATTTCAGCTTAGGAAACTCTAATCAATATAGGTATTTTAATGTCTTGATTTCCAGGAAAAAAACCCTCCTTGAAGAATATAGACCTTGAGACTCGGCCCTTTAAAAGAAATAAGGCCCAGGCATGGTGGTTCACATCTGTAATCCTGACATCTTGGGAGGCCAAGGCAAGAGGATCTCTTGAGGCCAGGAGTTCAAGACGATCCTGGGCAACATAGTGAGACTCTGTCCTTACATGTTTTTTTAAAAAATCAGCCTGATGTGGTGGTGTGCACCTGTAGTCCCAGCTACTTAGGAGGCTGAGGGGGGAGGATTGATTGAACTCCTATATTTGGTGTTGCAGTAAGCTATGATCACACCACTGCACTTCAACCTGAGCAACAGAGCAAGACCCTATCTCAAAAAAAAAAAGAAAGAAAATCAATAAATAGACGATAGCTAGATAAATACATGCCTCTGCTAGAATTTTCCTCAGCAAGGTTATACCAACTTCTAATGCAGACTCAATGGAGTTGCCACCCCTTCACACTGACCAGTCAGTGAGGCCAGATGACAAGTGTTATGTGGACATTGATTCTAACATTTCTGCAGTGGAGAACAAATGTGATCAACATCATTAATCAGAAAAATATTATCTTCATATTGCTCTGCATGAGAGGTAACTGTTTGACACCATTTGGGAGCGGGGTTCTCTGCCATAGCAGGAAAACCTCTGTAGCCACTGCAGACATAAGAGAGGCCATTGCTTTACCAGGGTTTGGTTTCTAATGGGTTCTGTTCTGTAAAGAAAAGTGACTGGTTCCACATTTCTCTGAGCAACATTAAAATTCACCATTGTAGTCTCACTTAATAAAAACATGGACACTGCAATAGTCTCTACAAATACACCAGACTTGAAATTAAAGGGTGAGTTTATCGTTCTTATGGAAAACATGGATCTCTTTGCATTAGGACTTGGTGAACAATAAATAAATTTCCAGGATAGGTCTCCTAAGCTGATATGCATTCAAGGTATTATCTTTGCTCTGACTGTATGTGCTTCTGGGTGAAAAAATTCTAATTGCACTCCCATTCAAAAATCAACCGTGGGAATAAGGAATCATGCTCATTTTATGCACAGCTGCCCGAAGGCCTTATCCTTAAAACAAATTACAGCACCTCCTATGCGATACGCAAGCTGAAGCTAATTCTAACCCTACAGCAAAACTCCAAAATTAAACTTTAATCTGTGATCTAAACAATTTGGTGTTTGTGATCAATCTTGATATTTTTATAAAATGCCAAGGTAATTGTTAGAGCAGAGGAAGACGTTGCCCAATAGCACATTCAGGTAGAACCAAATGAGGCTCCTGAGGCAGGAGCCGGATAGAAAGAGACTTTTCCGCTGTACCTGTAGGGAAGTTAGGCCTCTGGTAGGGCCAGAGATGAAGAGAGAAGGGGAAGGGAGGGAGAAAATGGGTAGGGAGGCAGGGCAGGAAGATAAGAAGATGGTGAGACACAGCGGGGAGGAGCTCAGGAGGAGAACGGGGAGGAGAGGCGAAAGGAGGGAAGAAGAAAGAAAGAAAAAAAGAAGAAGAAAGAGAGACAGGAGGAAGGGAGAAGGGGAGAGGGATGGAGGGAGGGAGGGAGGGAAGGAAGGGGAGAAGAGAAGGGGAGAAGGGAGGGAAAGGGAGAAGGGAGGGAGAGAGGGAAAGGAGGAAGGAAGGAAGGAAGGGAAGGAGGGAGGGAGGGAAGGGGGAAGAGTAGAAGAGAAGGGAGGGAAGGGAGAAGGGAGGGAGAGAGGGAAAGAAGGAAGGAAGGGAGGGAGGGAAGGAGGGAGGGAGGGAGAAAAGAGGAGAAGGGAGGGAAAGGGAGATGGGAGGGAGGGAAAGAAAACCTCCTATCACACATTCCATTTGCTTCTGCCTGTCAAAGACCCAGGCAGCCTGCCCCTCCATTAAAGCAATCACTTTGGCCCTATTAGAAATTAAATTTGGTCTCTTGAAACTGTACACTCAGAAGCCAGTAACGTAAAAGCAAATTTGCCACAATGTCTCCAAAAGCAAAGGGGGCCAGGGGATGACAGGTTCCAGAGCAGAGAGAACACCACCTCAGAAACATGCCCCACAGAAAAGAGTTCAAAGAGTTTCCAGAGAAGGTCTGCCTTTTCCCAACTGGCTGCAGAGCCTCTGCGTCCTGCAGCAACCTGCTCAGCCGCTCTGATAAGTCAGACAGAATTCATGGGAGATTACCACGCAGCTCCTGCCAAGCTGTGCTGCAGTGCGGGTAATAGATATGCTCCAGCACTAAATCCTAAAAGGCCCTGCTACATCTGTCAAGCATGCCCTGGAAAAGCACCCTCAGTTCAGATGTTATCACTGCTCTGCCTGCATCAGAAGATTTAGTGTCCACCCTGGAGGTTGCTTTTCCTGCACAGTTTTCAGGGGCAAAACAACAAGGGAGAAAGATGAGAGAAAAACGGCAAATTATTCTTGCTTAAAGCAAAAGAAATAAAGTGATGTGCTTGCAGACTAGTTCAGCTTCTCGCCCTGCATCCAGAAGGTCCCAAATCCCACATTAAGGAGGTACTGATGTTCTAAGCTGATTAGCTAGGACGGTTAGAGTCCCTGGACTGTGACACCGTGTAGATGATCTTCTATAGAGTGACTCTTTCCCAAGGAAAGCTAAACAACAAACCCAGCAGGGATCCATAGGCGAGAGATAGAAGATGCAAGCTTTTGATAATTAACTTTAAAACAGGTTAGAGAAAAAGCTGTTCTGATATAAAATGAACTTTTCAGAGCATTTGCTTAGGAAAAGAAAAAAAAATAAACCCCTCCAAACCGTTGTACTTCCCACTAACCATGTTTCCAGATGCAGCTTCTGTTTGTTCAAAATGTATTTTAAGCACTACTTTGGACATTTTGTTCATTATGAGCAAAGAAGAGTGTTACAGTTATATGTATTTTTAAAGTGCAGAGAAAAAATTTATATATATATATATATATATATATATATATATATACACTCTCAGTGTTTTAAGCACAGGAACTCTGCATATTAACTGCCTGTTTTCTCACCAGAGCCTGTAATGAATCCAAGAGAAAGGGAGGGAAGTCTTAACCGGACCTACCATCTCAGTTTTCTGAAAACTGCTCACTCTCTTAAGCCCAGGATAAGTGCCCAGAGTGTAGCTCACATGTCTATGGGTCTTGGAGAGGTGTGGACGGCAGGTGCAGACCCCTGTAGTGTCTGTCCGTTCATGGAGCTGAACAAATGATCTGAGGGCTGAGCTGACCTATAACACGGCACTGGGCAGATGTTTAGACTCTGAATCAAGAAACAGAAGCCAAAGACCCATGTCTATGAGTATCATGATTACCTAAAATTATTAAAAACTTCTTGAAGAAAATTAGCTCATTTTCCAAATAACACCACCAGATGTCTTCACATGAGCCAAGTGCCCACTCCTGGAAACAAACTTTGGGAAAAAAACCCAGGATTGACCATGGGATTAGAGCTTTCGAGGCTCAGTGATCTTCTCGTTCAAAAACTAAAAAGGATCTTCTTTTCAGAGGGCCTCTCCAAAGCTAATGGTACTAAATTCATTACATGAATTGTCATATTTAATCCTATCAGCAGCTCTGTTAAGCAAGTCATATTATCATCTCTATACTTCAGAGGAGAAAACAGAGAATCAGAGACATTAAGTAATTTGCCCAAGCTCACACAGCTTATAATTATTCTGTTATTTGAAGTAAGCCACTCAGTTCTAGGCATAGATTAAGTTCTCTATCAGATCTTCTTGTTTGATTGGATCAATATTTATTTCCATACTGGATGCTTGGAATGCTTGCTGAAAACCAAGAAGCATATTTTGTCAGAAAGTTCGTATGGTTGCACAGGAGCTGAAGATGACAGCCACTCTCTTTGAGGCCCCTGGAAACCCCACCACTCCCCAGAAAAACAGTAGAGGCAGCGATTGAAGACAGTGACAGATTCTTCCAATCAATGGTAAGGCATTGCCTCCTCCTAGCCTTCCTCACTCACACCTTGTGAAACTGTCACGGACTGGGAGGAGTCAAGGCTTCATCCCAGAGCTGAGCTCCAGGCATCCTTGTCAGAGAGCACTGGTTTGAGGTGTTTATGATCAGGGTCCAATTAGCCTAAGGGGAAATTAAACAATTGGCTGGCAGCTCACTGATTAGCAATTATTTTCCCAGAAAGTTGATAGAAGCAGTGGTGACTGCTGAGCCCCAAATCCCCATGGCCTCTTAGTAACTTTGTATAAAAATGCTCCCCCGACCCTTCCCCAAACAAGCTGCAGCTTCTCTGATAAACATTCTGGCCTCAGATTTTCATTCTCATTCAGATACTCCTTGGTATTTGATTTCTCCCTGATTCTTATTTGGTATAGCATATACTATGGTCACTGAATTATCACTCAGCCCTCTCTTCAAACCCACATTCAGAAGAGATAAATTGGTGGTCTTGTGGTAGGGTGGAAGATACATTTGTATCAGCAGCTGTATACTCTTATCCCATGTGATTCCAGACCCACACAGCTAAGCCAGCTCAGGAGTTAGAGTCCAGTTTCCCTCCCAGATACGACTATCTGGCCACATGAGATGGAACCCAGGCAGCATACTGTGGTCGTTAGATCACGAGTCTGGAATTCACAAATCTGGTGTGAATTCCACCTCTACCACTTAACATTTAGACAAGTTAATCAATTCATTCTGGATCTCAATGTCCTCATCTGTAAAATGAAATAAAAGTACCTATCTTGTAAGATTGTAATGAGGATTAAGTTGAATAAATACACGGAAATCACTTAGCACACAATGTCTAGCACAGAATAAGAGTTTAATGAATGGCACCTGGTATTGTTTCTGGTACTTTATTACAATTTATTATCACAGGTTCTTTAGTACTACTTTCTAACCTGCTAACCTAGCTAAAGATTGTGGGTTTTTTTGGGGGGGGGCGGATTTTTCGTATTGTTTTGTTTCATTTTTTGTCAACTGGATGACTTTAAAGAGAACTTTCAGAATTTACTTTAATAACCTAACCTGATTAGTAAGCAACTAAAACTGACAGTCTTCCTGACGTTACAATGAGGTCTCTCCTTACATATCCTTAGAACACTTGGGCTCTACCTCTTGGACTGCCTTGTATTGCTACTTAACTTTTTCATGCACAGTTTTCTAATGAGACAACCTCTTTGAATGCAAAGATACTACTTTCTACTTGTGGATATCTTTCTCAATGAGCAGCACAGTGGCAGGCACTGGAGGTCAC